>NW_020525535.1:0-78404 GCF_003368295.1 Carassius auratus | reverse complement strand
AGTCTTGAAGAAGCTCTGAAACCTGCCAATTTTCATAGACTTATTCGAGCGGTTCAAATGGTGTCTGGCTATGATGATGAGAGCCACTGCTACCAAAGCCCAAGCCTTGCCCTGAAACTGGGGCATTCGTTGAATAAGATTTGTGAAATCATTCAGTGCCGAGCACTGATGTCTGAAGACAAGGAATTGATCTCATCAACAGAGACCTTCAAAAAGCTCTACTCCTCAAAGTGGTCTGAGATGATCTCACACACTGCTTTGGTGACACTGAATGAGGCCAAATTTAACAAGCCATCAACACTTCCCTTCACCCAGGATGTCCAGTCTCTTCATCAGCTCCTTGAGAAGACTGCAGATACTGCTTTTCATAAAACTACAAGAGACTGCATCTCCTCAAAGCTATGCCAGAACTGGCCAAAGCAACACTCACCAGAATCATTGTTTTCAACCGCAGACGTGCAGGAGAGGTCTCTAAAATGCCGCTGAAGGCTTTCAATGGAAAGGGACGGCACTTCTCTCCATGAAGATGTAGCGGTGGGCCTGAGCAAGTTTGAGCAGAAACTCTGCAGCCATTTCAGTCGAGTTGAGATCAGGGGGAAGAGGGGAGAAAGGTTGTGCGGTTCTTCTCTCTCCTGATATGGTCGATGCCCTGATGCTACTGGTCAGCAGGAGAGGTACATGTGGAGTGCTAGACACTAATACTTTCTTGTTTGCTCGGCCAAACTGCCAGAGTTACTACAGAGGCCAGGACTCTCTGAGGGTATATGCAAGGGAATGTGGAGCTTCAAAATCCAGAATTTCTCAGATCCACTCATCTTCGCAAGCACGTGGCTACACTCTCTCAAATCCTAAACCTGAAAAACAACGAGTTAGATCAGGTTGCTGATTTCTTAGGGCATGACATCCGTGTCCACCGTGACTATTACAGACTGCCAGAAGCCACTACTCAGGCTTGCTAAAATATCAAAGCTACTGTTAGCCATGGAAAAGGGCTGCCTTCCTAATCTTCAGGCAAATCCCTTGATGACATTGAGATTGAAGGTACGTCCATCCTAGCATGTTTAGCACAGCGGGTCTTTTAAACTCACAGGGAGGTTTAAGAAAAGTAATCTCTGAAATATGGTCTTGTGTTCGTTGTCATTAGGAATGGTTTATAAATGGTGTGTGATTGTGTTATTTCACTTCTGAATGCAGATGTTTTTCATGTTCTGAGTTTTATTTTTCATTGAAGATGAGATCATCATGACGGATTCTGATGACAGTGATCCTGAAGAAAGTGAATCTGATGATGAGGCTCTTGCTGGAGCTGCGGGAAACTCCAGTAATGCTGGTATGTGTCAGCTAAGTTTTTTTTATTTTTAAATCATCAAAGTCAAAAATTATATTGGGTAACACTTTATTTAGGGTCTCTAAACTACAGTGGTTGAAAGTGTTGGCCCCCTTCCTGATTTCTTATTTTTTTGCATGTTTGTCACACTAATGTTTCAGATTATCAAACAAATTTAAATATTAGTCAAAGGTAACAAATTTAAAAGTAAACACATGCAGTTTTTAAATGAAGGTTTTTATTATTAAGGGAAAACAAGATCCAAAACTACATTGCCCTTTGTTCAGAAGTGCCCCCCCCACACCTGTGAAACTGGTTTATCACACCTGAGTTCAGTTTCTCCAGCCACACCTCTTCACAGTTAAGAAATCTCTTAAATAGGACCTGTCTGATAAAAAGTGAAGTAGACCAAAAAGATCCTCAAAAAACTAGACATCATGTCGACATTCAAAATATGCAGACACAAATGATAAAGAAAGTAATTGAGATCTATCAATCTGGAAAAGGTTATACAGTTTTGGGACTCCAATGAACCACAGTGAGAGCCATTTTTCACAAACTAAAAAAAGTAAAAAGTTTATTTGATTAGTGTTTTTTACGATACAAATCATTGCAAAGCAACTTCACATAAAATTAAGTTTCTACACTATTTAGTAGTAGCTTATAAGTGGTGACTGTCAGTTTATGTGCATATGACAGGAATCAGACATAATCAACCAGACGATGAAAACTATTAACAGCAATTATAATGTGATTGCATAGTAAGCAGCAATATTTGTTAGTTCTGTATGTTGGTTCAGTGTTAACATCATCTGAGTTCCTCTGAGGGTCAGCATCATCTCTTCTCAGGTGTTCTGGATCCAGACTGGAGCTTGTGTAAATCCTAGTTACCACGGGATGAAGATCCAGCAGAAACAGAGAAACACATTGAGGCATCCTTAGCATAGCTGCTGTTCCAACCAAGTACAATTAATTAGTTTAACCCAAGCTAAATTTGATCAGATACAACTGCAGTCACAAATTATGAGATGCATTATTGCTAATTGAAAAATATGTTTTTAATCTAGATTTAAACAGAGAGAGTGTGTCTGAACCCCGAACATTATCAGGAAGGCTATTCCAGAGTTTGGAGCCAAATGTGAGAAAGCTCTACCTCCTTTAGTGGACTTTGCTATCCTAGGAACGACCAAAAGTCCAGCGTTTTGTGACCTTAGGGAGCGTGATGGGTTGTAGCGTGGTAGAAGGCTAGTTAGGTACACAGGAGCTAAACCATTTAGGGCCTTATAGGTAAGTAATGATAATTTGTAACTGATACGGAACTTAATAGGTAGCCAGTGCAGAGACTGTAAAATTGGGGTAATATGATCATATTTTCTTGACCTCGTAAGGACTCTAGCTGCTGTATATGGTGGTGGTAGTGTCATGGTCTGCTTCTGGACCTGGAAAACTTACTGTGATAAATGGAGAAATCTGCTGTTTACCAAAAAATCCTGAAGGAGAATATCTGGCCATCTGTTGTGACCTCAAGCTCAAGCAAACTTGGGTTCTGCAGCAGGATAATGATCCAAAACACACCAGCAAGTCCACCTCTGAATGGCTGAAGAAAAACAAAATGTAAGAGTGGCCTGGTCAAAGTCCTGACCTGAATCCTATTGAGATGCTGTGGCGTGACTTTAAAAAGTTGTCCATGCTTGAAAACCCTCCAATGTGGCTGAATTACAATTCTGCTTAGATGAGTGGACCAAAATTCATCCACAGCGCTGTAACAGACTTTACATTTAATTGGAAGTTATCGCAAACACTTGATTGCAGTTGTTGCTGCTTAGGGTAGCCAAACTGATTATTAGGTGTAGGGGCAAACATTTTTCACACAGGGTAATGTAGTTTTGGTTTTTGTTTTCCCTTAATAATAAAAACCTTCATTTAAAAACTGCATGTTGTGTTCATTGGTTTTCTTTGACTTATATTTACATTTGTTTGATGATCCGAAACATTAAAGTGTGATAAACATGCAAAAAAATAAGGAACCAACACTTTTTCACACCGCTGTAGTTTCTTATTAGTGTGCGTAGTAGTAGTAGTAGTAGTAGTAGTGGTGGTGGTAGTAGTAGTAAGCACTTATTAATAGCTTATTTTACATGACCTTATTCTACATCCCTAATCCTACCCAATACCTTAATGTAACAACTATCTTACTTCCTTTTAATAAGCAGAAAATTAGGAATTTGAGGGAAAAGTTGTAGTTAATAGTGTTCCCTATTATAAAGTGTTACCTTGTATTATATTAGTCCAGCATTTATAACAGGATATTACTAAAATATATATATATTAATTATTTATTTTTTATTTATTTATTTTTTTAATGACTGATTGTCTGCAGGTGTTCAGAAGATGCCCATTGAGAGCACCACTGAACTTCCTGAAGGTACCAGAGGTTTAAATTGCAATGGCACCATCAATGTTGCAAAGCACATGAGCTCTCGTAGAGTTAGAACTCACTAAAGTATGTATTCTTCTGTACAGAGAGTGAGAGTGAGGCAGAAACTGAAAACCCACGGAGAGGGCAGAAGGTGTCCTGGTCAAATGCTGAAGTTACAGCTGTAATGAAACATTTTAAGGGCCACATAGCTAAAGGAAAACTGGCCACACTGACTGAATGCCAGCAGTGTAAATCTGCTGAGGATCCTGTTTTGGTGAGACGCAGTGCACAGAACATAAGGGATTTTGTAAGAAATCGAGGAATTAGCTTAAAAAGGAAAACCCAAAGCAAGTGATGTTACAGTACATTTTGTGTGTTCTTGATGCCATTCAATTAACATTAGCACTTTGGCTGTTGTTTTTATTTCCCATAGTGCAATACTGTTATGCCAGCAATTCATACGAATATCTCCTTGTAGAAATCGAGGTTGACTGTTAGTTTGTCAAAAATTACAAAATTGTGTCAATTTCTCATTGATTTTTGGATGACCTGTCCCTTAAAGAGAATTTAACTTCCAGAATGAAAACTGTCATCATGTACTAACCCTCCACTTGATCCAGACCTGCATCAGTTTCTTTCTTCTGTTGAACACAAAACAAGATCTGTTAGTATCTGAACAGTTAATGGGCATCATTGACTTTCATAGTATTTTTTTTTTTTTTCTTCGTACTATAGAAGTTAACGGTGCCCATCAACTGTTCAGATACTAACAGATCTTGTTTTGTGTTCAACAGAAGAAAGAAACTGATGCAGGGCTGGATCAAGTGGAGGGTGAGTACATGATGACAGTTTTCATTCTGGAAGAAAACCATTCCTTTACAGATAAATCTGTTTCTCTACACATCTGCAGCATGTATTGTGTGCTCAGAGAGTTAATCTCATGCACACTGTGTGTTTAGTGAGGTACTTACAACATGAGGATTGCCTTTTGATTTGATTTATAGTTTTTTTTTTTTTTTTTTTTTAGTTGGTGAATTACACTTAATTATTTGATGTTTGTTTTGTGTGGCATTCCTTTTTTTTTTTTTTTAAGATTACCCGTTTAATTAATTGGCGAATTTGACAACATGTTTATTTTTATTTCACAAATTTAAGTCATTATTAAAGTACTTCTAAAACACATTGGTGTCTGTAATGTTGTGTATTGTGTTAAAGATCCTGTACTCTTTAACCACCTCAGTCTTAGTAATGCAGCATAGGGACATGTCTGTGTGTTGTGTATGGGGTCACGTACCTGTAAAACACATTGGTCCCTGTAATACAGAGAATGGACATGTTTTGTGTATTGTAAAACGAGTGTCCTCATAAATCAATCGGACCCTATAAATACCAATTATGTAATGGGCGGGAACATTATAGGAGGGGCGTGACAGTCCTTGTGTACCACCAAAATATCATATTGTCATATTATCAATTCTATTGTGTGTAAAGAAAATCCAAAGTGATATTTGTGTTCTGCAGAGTAAAACAAATTTTTTGATAGTTTTATCATCTCTGTAGGACACCGGGAAAGGGGTGTCCCCTTAAACCACCATCCAACTGGTTTGGCCATCAGAGTACTGCTAAACCACAAAAACCAGTATGTGTGTGTGTGTGTGTGTGTTAAGTGAATTAGGTGTGAAACTATCAGGGAGAATTTAGTCTCCAGCACCAACATTTTACAGAACTGCCACTTTCCTGGAGTCTCAGAATTACAATGTGTTAGGTTCTGAGAGATCTAAGATTCCAAAAAATGATTTAATTAGAATACCATGAAGTATTGTGAAATACTATATATTAAGGCTTTATATATAGGCTTTATGAATAGATTAGAGTGACACGTGAAGGACCAGCACCACCTCCTCTTGTCTGATGGTTTGAGGAATATATCTTCCAGAATCCGGGATTAAGATTTAGGAGCTCATTTTTATTCCACCTCCTTTCCTGAAAGTCTGTCTTGCAGAATTGACTAAAAATTAATCTTCACATTAATTCCTAATTATTTTGCAATTATTTTTGTCAGTTCTTCTTGACCTGTTTTTTTTTTCTTCTTCTTTTCTGACCTCATGACCCAGTCAGCATTTTTGTACAATGGTCAAGTCTTAACTTATCTATTTCTGTATTGCATTTGTGTTTGATATTTCTCATGGGTATTTCATAATTTTCGACTTTGAGTTAAAACAGTTTGAGTTAAAACTCTTTTTTAGCGCATTTCATCTGTAAAAGAAAACATGCCTAATAATTCTGCACATGAATATAAGGAGTTTTTCTCTTCCAGCTTTCCAGGACTATTGTATAGCACTCATAAATGATTAAATAAAAAATAATGGTAGTTATTAAGATTGATATGGTTTGGAATTGGTAAAATGTGCTTGGAAAAAAATCACAATAAAACTATGTTTTAATGTTTAAGTTTGGAATATTAACTGACATGAATGAATGCTATATAAATACACAGCAAAATCCCCAGTGTTAATTTAACACTCTGAGTGTGGATTATATAAACACTGAAGCAGTGTTAAAAGTAACACTGAAGCAGAGTTGAAGTTAATGAGATAATTAAGAAGTTAATTGGGTCATGATTGAGCATTATTGAAGACACCTGATGTTAACAAGCAGAATCACCAAATGAGAAAATCACAATTTGTGTGTCACCATTATAGTGGTCAATGTTTGCTTTAGTTGGGATCTTGGCTTGTGAATTTTTAAATTAAAAGTTTGTCTGTTAAGCCAAGAGCAAAAATCATCGGGTGGTGATGATTATGTTTTAATGTAATCGTTGCTTGACCTTAATCACTGAATTCTCTTCTTATTGATCATTATTGATTGTAACAGCTTTGATTACACAACGAAAGAGTCTGTATTTTCTATACATTTTGTAGGCATCTCTTGTGATTCAGATTTTTTTTTATCAAAAAGTTTTGATTTTAGGCACACACAGATAACAAGTATCAGCGTATGAATCTCAACAACGGTGACAAACAGCATATCCAGATAAACAGATCTACTCTGAACATCACAAAACTAGATACTAAAAATTCACATAAAAACAGCAAAAATAAAATATAGTTAGAATAAAAAGTTAAAAAGACATCAGCTCATAATTTATTCATGCCGCAATGCATGATGGGAGCCATGGATGAGTTTTTATTGGCTACAACATGCTTTTTTGATGGTCACCGTTGTTGTGATGCTCACGCTGATTCTTGATGTCTGTGTGTCTAAACTAAAGAACTCTTTCTTTATGTAGAACTAAGTTTTAAAAACATGTCATATTATGGCAAAAATGCTGGATCACTTTTTTTATCCATCTAATTTATGTACACAGTAAAGAAACCTGAACTCAGGCATTCAGGTCAATCCATGACAATTAGCTCAAACCACAATCAACACCATAAGATTGCCTTTGCTGTGGTCTGTCTGTATGGTATAACTCAGTTATCACAGCCACACAAAAACTAAAGTTAATATCTGAAGGGTCAAGATCCCAGCTAAAGCAAACACTGACCACTATAATGGTGACACACAAATTGTGATTTTCTCGTTTGTGATTCTGCTTGTTAACATCAGGTGTCTTCAATAATGCTCAATCATGACTCAATTAACTTCTTAATTATCTCATTAACTTCAACTCTGCTTCAGTGTTACTTTTAACACTGCTTCAGTGTTTATATAATCCACACTCAGAGTGTTAAATTAACACTGGGGATTTTGCTGTGTATTGTTCATGTTAACATATTAACCCTTTAACTGCTGTAACCTTTAAAACTTCACTGCCAGAGGGATATTGTGAATGCATGTGCCCGCTGGGTACAGTTTACCTGATGCCACTGGGGTGGCGATGGCATTGGTGGCTTGAGCCCGCCATCGCTCCTTGCAGCTATATTTAGGGCTCAAGCCTGGAGGGCGAGAGCCCTATTGTTTTCCTTAGGATTATTATTTTTTTTTTTTTTTTTTTATTCTTCTAATTTTTTTCTAAGGTTTCGGGGGCTTTTGGGGTCCTTAACATGCTCAAAAACTCTTGAAAATTGGCACACACCTTGGAACCTGCGGCCATTAGGGCCGGGCAGAGTCTGATACACGGGCGTGGCACAGGGGCTCTACAGCGCCCCCTGTAGTACCGAGGGCCATATATCATGCATACTTGCACGTATACATATGAAACTTGGTACATATATATAACTCATCAAACCAAACAACTTTCACACTGCATGTCATAAGCTCCGCCCAACAGGAAGTTGGCTATTTAGGGTTTTATGAAAAACACATGCTCTGGAATTTGATATACTCCTCTGAGGAACTCCACCCGTTCACCTCAAAACTCGGTGAACACGATCTCAAGACATTGGGGATGCTAAATTGCGAAGAGATTTTTGATATCTCGAACGGTTTGCCCGTGGCGAGGCGTTGAAATTATGGCGAGAAATGAGAAACAGGAAATGTATAATAACATCCACATACATTTGCTGAATTTGATCAAACTTAATTGGTTTGTTCGTTGTATGATACCGATCGTATATATGTGACTTTTAGGAGTCAAAGTTATAGCGCCACCAACTGGCAGCAGGAAGTGAATCATTTTCAGAACGCTTTGAATTCAGCATCTTATTTTTACTTGATTTGCTTCAAACTTCATCAGAATAATGACAAAACACGGCCGAAGACAATCTGTCGTGGGGATATTTATATCTAATATAGTGTTGCCATGGCAACGTGTCAAACTTGAATGTTCTGTTCTGGTGATTTTGAGGCAGATAACTAGCTCAGATTTACATGAAACTCGAAACAGATATCAGTATTAAAGATAGCTAGACCATGGCAAAAGCTTTTAAAAGGGCGTGGAAGAGGCACTCTATAGTGCCACCTTTTGTCAAAAGTGGGGGGATTAGTTTTAGCTACAGACACCAAACTTGGTACATAAATTGTTCTTATCAAGACGGACAACTTTCTAATTCACAGTCATAAGCTACGACCAACAGGAAGTTGGCTATTTTGACTTGAATATGGATTTTTGGGAATTTTCTTTTGTGAATTAATGCATACTCCTCACAGGGGAAGTACACTATACACACCAAACTTTGTCTACATTAAGAAAAACCATTGAGGAACTAAAATTGCGAACGGATTTTGGTTAGCTTGAACGGTTTTGTCGTGGTGAATTTTTGAAATGACAGTAAAAAGGGAAACATTAATTGTCTTGTATGTTTAAATTGCAGCTTCCAAACACTTCAAAGCATTTTTTCATACAAAGATCAAATCATTCTGAGGAAATATGCATAGTTTCACGACTTTACAACACTGTATGGATAAAAGAAAATTAAAAAACTGTCAGACTTCTCAACTTACATGATCTCACTCTGGCCACCCTGTCTGTGTGAGGGAAGGGAGGGGGAGAGGGAGGGGGAGTGTGAGGGGGTTGGTGACTGTGACAGTGTGTGTGGACTGTAGGGAGGGGCTGTCTGGCAGAGAGAGAGAGAGAGAGACCTAATCATCCCTTTAATAATCAGGAAAAAAAAAATCTGTATTTTAAATTGTTTTTGTTTTTGTTGTTGCTAATGGTGGTGTTTTTTCCTTTCATTACAGGTTAAGAAATCTCTTAGGCCTTATCCTTTTCTGACAGTTTTAGGGATTTAAAAACATCCTAAGAACCCTAATTTGTGCTGCAAATAATAATTTCAAACTCATTTGATACTGACCTATGACAACCTGTGACGTGACATGACATTTATTAATCTCATTGATGTAACAGTAAAACTCTTCAACTGACAGATTAAGCTGCAATGCAAGCAAAACTATTTCACAAATGCTTATAGGTCATTAAAATCATTACAAAACACTAATACATTATTTAAGGATTTGGTAACACTGTAAAATAATGTCTAATTTGTTAACATTAGTATATGCAATGGTAACACTTTATAATAATTGCACTCATTAGCTAAGCATTAGTAAATAGTTCATGATTATAAAGCCTTTTCCCTTAATAATAGTCATTATTAAGCAGTAATACATCTATAAATAAATTGTTCTTGGTTTAAAAGCACATATATTACAAAGGAGATTAAAGTCTCAGTTGTCTTATAAAATAAATAAATAAACACAACCCAGTTTGATTCAGAATTCAGAAATATTTATTTCAAGATGCAATAAAAGGAAACTGTACACTTGAATAGCTTTTATGCGATTCTTGAAGGATTAGCATCACCTCCTCTTGTAAGATGGTTTGAGGAATATATCTTCGAGATTGTACCGCCGCTCCCTATATGCATAGTATGCAGTCTTCGTAGGGCACCAACTCCCAGAGGGGGCACCATCCCAGTTGCTCAAAAAAAAAAAAAAAAAAAAAACATGCGCCATTCTCCCATCCGCGCTCACGACCGCTCACACCTCATGTTTGCGGATGAATGTTCGTAATTGATGGATGGACATCTATGCCTGGGTATAGGACATCAGCAATCCGGCACAGAGAAAAGAAAACTAAAGAAAATAAAACAGGCATAAAGTTGTCTTGACATTGGACTTTCTAGAGTCTCAAATTTAGGGACCGTCTCTAAAGTTACATGTGATATTGTTATACACTTTTCTAACGTCAGTAGCATTTGAAGAGAATGACTTACAGTCATAAAAACAACTGTAATTGTTCATCTAGGTGACAGCTATAATGCACAATTAAATTGAATGTTTGATATTTATTACAACAAACTGTAAGTCATATGTAAATTATGCTACTTTTTCACATGGGCTCAAATGCAAATTTGAAGCTCAATAGCATTTGAGAAGAAAGACTTGCAGTCATAAAACAATTGTAATGTGTTCATATATGTGTCAGCTACAATGCACACCTTATACATTTTTTATAGATATTAAAATAAAGTGTTACTAAAGTTATATATATTGTTCTGTGTATGTGATTTCAAAGTCTAGATTGGTCGGATTAACCCTTTAACTGCCGCATCCCTTAAAACTGATTGTCAGAGGGTTACTGTAAATGCTTATGCCCGCTGGGCACAGTTATCCTGATGCCACCGGGGTGGCGTTGCACTGATGGCTTGAGCCCGACATCGCTGCTTGCAGCTATATTTTATTTTATTTTTTTTATTAAGAAATTTCAATCAATAAAATACAATAGATTAAACACAATCAATAGAAAATACAGAACATTGTCTTTACATATCTCTACATTACACATCTTTCCTTTGCATAGATAATTTAAAAATCTCCTTCACTTCCTGGCAACTTCCACATTAAATAATTTAAAACACAATAAACTTTTGGGGTAAAAACATCATAAAAAGAATCCAACATATTTCCACCTTTAAAGTACACATACAATCTCTCAGTATATAATTCAGTTTTCCTTTTAAACACAGTCCAAACGTCCGACACAGTTTTTTTTCTTTTTTAGCCACAGTTCTTCTCTCCCATATTGCACTTTTCATTAGCATTACAAACAGATTAATAAAACTTTTATTTTGACACTTTTTTTCCCAACCAAACATCACCACTCGGTTCCATTCAATTACATTTTCATCCCACTCCTCAGTCACATCTTTAATTAAACATTTACATTTCTTAAAAATTCCTCCAGTTCTCTACAATATAAAAACATATGTAAAATCCCCTCTTCCTTTTCCTGGCACACTTTACACAGAGCGTTTTCTTCCATTCCTATTTTATTTAAAATAGCCTCAGTAAAAACCACTTTATGCCTTATAAAATACTCCAAACATCCCAATTTTGTTTCCACACACTTCCCCGTCATGTTCCTCCATAAACACTCTTTATTTAAATCTTTGAATTTCTGCACCCAGTATCCATTTGCAATAGGCTCTTGTTCTAAAAGAACAATAAATCATTTTCAGAGTACATTCCTTAAAATCATACAGTTTTTCCCCTAATTTCACATAAATACATTTCTCTTTTGGCTCTCCTTCCATACAATATATTCTTTTAATCCACTCTTTGGGTATTGCGCTTTTAATTATTTCATATTTATTTTTTATTTCTTGTTCACTGTAATCCTCTTTTGCCTCCTCCATTGCATCTACAATAAATTGTGTCGGTAAAAACCCTTCTTTAAATTCATACAAAACGTCTCTCACTCTTGTTATCCCCACTTCCATCCATTTATTTAAAAAAATCCCTTTGTCTTGCTTTAAAATGTTTTGGTTTAAGAAAAGAGGTTGATTTAAAATGTTTTCTCTCCCATGTGGATCATACTCAACTTTAACTAAAAATTTTCCCCAAGCACTTAAAATTTCTCTATAAAACTCTGGTAAATTTTCTGTCATCCAATTCTTCGTTTTCATCCATAAAATTCCATCCCCCATGTTAAAATCCCCACATTTGTTTAAAAAAATATTTCATCGCTTTTTCCACTCTGGTTTGCCCTCATCTTGTAGGTATTTCTTCACTACTTTCACTCTCAAACTATTTTTCCTCTGTTCTACATCTATTAAACCTAAACCCCCTTTCTCTACCGCCCCTAAAATCATGTTAAAAGCTATTCTTGCTGGCTTCCCCTCCCATAAAAAGTCAAGAAAACATTTCTTCAACCTCTTTTCTGTCCACAGTGGAATATGCGACACATATAAAACGTTCCATAACTTAGACACAATTAAAACATTCAATACTAAAACCTTCCCTTTCAAGTTTAAAGTTCTTAATTTCCAAAAATTTAACCTTCTCTCTATCCCTGTTACTAGTTCCTCCCACATTTCATCTCTTACTTTCATCTCATTTTTACCCATTAAAATTCCTAAAATCCTAATTTCTTCCACTTCCTTAAAATTAAAACTATCCTTTAAAATCATTGCTTTACCAAATCTCATATATACCGTCTTTTCTTCATTTACTTTACTCCCAGATCCTTTACAATATTCCTCTACAACATTCATAACTTCTTCGATGCTCTCCTTTCCTTTTACTATTATTGTTGCATCATCAGCATATTGAAAAACCTTTCCCTCAGCTTTATTTTCCTCAATTTCAATTCCAATTATTCCTTCTTTTTGTTTTATGGCCAATCCTAACGGTTCTGCTACAAGTGAGTATAATAATGCCGAAAGCGGACAACCCTGTCTTATTGATCTTGTGATTTTAAAACATTCTGTTAAAAACCCATTACATTTTATTCTCGTTAAAGCGCCCTTATATAAAATCTCAATCCATTTGATAAAATCTCCCCCAAAACCAAATTTCTTTAAAACATCAAATAAATACCCGTGTTCAACCCGATCAAACGCTTTTGCAAAATCTAGACTAATTATATAACCATCTTCATTTTGTTCTTTCATGTACCATATTGTGTCTCTTATACTCATTGTTATGTCCGCTATATCTCTTCCCTTTACTCCATATGCTTGGTTTGTTTTGATTATACTTGGCATTACTTCCTTTAACCTGTTTGCTAAAACCTTCGATAAAATCTTAAAATCGGTGTTAAGCATTGTGATTGGCCTATAGTTTTTTAAATCTACTTTTTCTCCTTTCCTTTTATATATCTGTTTTGTTATCCCCATCCCCATTCTTTCATTAACTTCTTCTTTTTCAAAAATTTCACTAAAAACTTCCTTTAAAATATTGGTTAAAATCTCTTTAAAACATATATAAAATTCACTTCCCAAACCATCTATTCCTGGACTTTTCTGTTTATTCAGCTGCTGTATTGCTCTTTCAATCTCTTCTTCACCAATTTTTTTATCACATTCTTTTTTATCTTCCTTACTAACTTTTACTTTTATTCGATTCAACAATTCCATTTTTTTGTTTTCTTCTACACCCCTAGCACTAAAAAGATCTTCATAAAAATTCTTTATTTCTTCTAAAAATTTTTCATTCCCCTCTACAACTTCCCCATTTTCCCCTCTAATCTCCTTTATTGTTTCAGCTTTCCCTCTCTTTTTTTCCGACTCTTTTTTTCTCCCTCCACAGTATATTTAGCTTTGCTCCTTAACCTCGCCCCCTCATATTCTTTTTCCTCTATTTCTTTCAGTTTTTCATCCATTTCCTTTATCTTTTGTATATCGATTAATTATTGTAGCATAATACGCAAATGCAAAAGATACAACAAAAAAAAATAAAGGAATGTTTGGAAGCGGAATTGAATAAAGAAAACTCTTTATTCAATTCCGCTTCCAAACATTCCTTTATTTTTTTTTTGTTGTATCTTTTGCATTTGCGTATTATGCTACAATAATTAATCGAGAATTTTTTTATTAAAAACTTTACATTCTCCCACCAAATTCTCTTATCTTCTTCATACATTTCATTTTCCTTTTCTTTTTCTATAATTTCTTCAACCTTTAAAACATAGTCTTCATTTTCTAACATTTTTGTATTTAAAACCCATATTCCTGGCCCTCTTTGTACTTTATTCTTTGTACTTTGTACAATCATGTCTTCTCTTTTACATTTTTCTTTTATATTTTCAAATTTATTTAAGTTCAAAAGTCCTCTTGCATTAAAAGTCACAACACTTAAAACCATTAAAAAGAAAAATAATAAATATCTAAAACCAATCATTCTCAGTCTTTCTCCTCCAATTCCTTTAACACCTCAAACCTATTTAAACATTTCACTTTTTTTCTTGAACTTTCTATATTTGGCTTTACCTTCAGCGATCTTCTTCGTATTTGTCCCCTCTCCGCCTTTTCCTTCTCATCCTCCTCCATATTTCTTTCTCCTTCGTTGTCAGTTTCTTTGTCTTGTTCTTTTCCTTTTTGTCCATGAATTGAAGATATGTCCATCGGTGTAACTTGTGTGTCCTCTTCTCTTATTTGTTCATAGTTATTTTCTTTTTCCTTTTCTCCTTCTCCTTCCTGTCTGTTGTTTGTTCCTTCCTCTGTTTCCTTTGGTTGTAATTTGTCCTCTTCTTGTCTTTCATCACAATGTCCTTCTTCATCATTGTTTCCTTCATGCACCTGTCTGTCCACCTGTTCTTTCCTTCCACCTACCACTCCCTTCATCCAGCATTCACATTTATTTAAAATTTCTTGGCAATCCGGACACCTGACAGCATTGCAGTCTCGTGCAAAATATCCCCTTTCCAAACATTTATGGCACTTGAATTCTGGGCACTCTTTCAGTAGATGTTCCGGGCTCATGCACAGCCTACAAGTCTTCACCTGGTGGCTGTGCATCACCCTAAAGTACTGCGGGCCTTCAGCTGTTTCAATCTTTGTGCTGTAAGGGAGTGATGCCACTTCTTTGGGGAACCTCACCTTTACAAACCTTGTGCCATCTTCGATATCAGTGCCCGGATAGCACCTTCTTTTGATTTTAGATATGGGGGAAACCCCCCATCCTTCCAATTTGTTTACAATTTCCTTATCCTCCAGGTAGACAGGCAGGTGCATGAAGGAAACAACGTAATCTTTATTTTGCAGTTTTTTTACTTCACAGTCCACTCCCTTTATTGTCAATCCATTGATTAAAATATCACACATTTCTTCATGTTCTAATGTCAGTTCATATTCTTTGCCTTGTCTAGGTCTTACAGCCAACACCTTTCCACTTCCAATCTTTTCTGAGATTGCTTTAATTATATCCTCTCCTCTCACACCACTCACATTCTCTGTACTCACAATCACTGTTGCCTCCTTTGAATATTTTCTTTCACCAAATCTTTTCCTTGCTTCTTGAACTTTTACATTTCCAGCTCTTTGTCGCTTCTCCAGTCCAGTGTCATTTGCCGTGCGTGTTCCTCCAGCCAGTCCAGTGTCGTTTGCCATGCTTGTTCCTCCAGCCATTCCAGTGTCAATTAGCACTAAGGGACCTAAAGTGTGCCAAGAAAACATCCCCCACACTATTACACCACCACCACCAGCCTGCACAGTGGTAACAAGGCATAATGGATCCATGTTCTCATTCTGTTTACGCCAAATTCTGACTCTACCATCTGAATGTCTCAACAGAAATCGAGACTCATCAGACCAGGCAACATTTTTCTAGTCTTCAACTGTCCAATTTTGGTGAGCTCATGCAAATTGTAGCCTCTTTTTCCTATTTGTAGTGGAGATGAGTGGTACCCGGTGGGGTCTTCTGCTGTTGTAGCCCATCCGCTTCAAGGTTGTGCATGTTGTGGCTCCACAAATGCTTTGCTGCATACCTCGGTGGTAACGATCGATTTTCCCATTCTGACATTCAGTTTGGAGTTCAGGAGATTGTCTTGACCAGGACCACACCCATAAATACATTGAATCAACTCCAGAGGTCACTCCACCGACCTGGGGGAACCTTGGTGGCGATTATTTTAGCTGGCACTTGGACTGTTGTGGTACCTGAAAATTAATTATAAACTTTGATAAGCATTCACGAACATTTGTAGGTGTTTATACCTAGATGTGTGTGTGTGTGTGTGTATAGTTAGTGTTTGTATATATTTACATATTTATTTTCATTATTGTTTTATTATCTCTATATCTGTATTTATTTATTAATTTATGTATTTGTATATGTATTTATTTTAGCTAGGTGTGTGTGTAGTGTTTTTATATAATATATTTATTCACCTCATAGTTTTATAATCTGTATATATTTATCTGTATAGGCTATATTATGTATGTATATCAAGATCTATAGTTTATAACTGTTATAAAATTTTATATAGCAATGAATTTGTCTTGTGTATTTTAAACCACAGAATCATGAATTGTAAACTTTACCTGTTTCGTCCACATTCCAAATGTCCTTTGCTTCAAAAAGGTAGCGGGAAAGAACTGTCTGCAGGTTTTTATAAAAAGCAGTCACGTTTGTTTTATTAAAGCTGGTGGAACGAGACATGCTGGTGGCTTGAGGTCGGCGAATAGACAATGTATTATTGCGTTCAAGGAAGGAGGTGAGCCAGTCCTTTCCTGCCATCTTGGTGGCATCCCATCCATCTGGATATTTGCAGCCATATTTGCTGGCCAATTCGTATGCAAATTTGCACACCTAAAACATAAGAAAATGGTTAGATGGAGATTGTTTATGACATGATTAAGATAAAATAACAATTTAGAAAGATAGGACAAAATGTAAATAAAAAAAATTGGATAAAAATGAAAGATGTATTTAAAGAATACACAAATCTCATATGATTTGATAAGCATTTAAAATTGTTTGAGTAAGAGCAGTGCGAGTGAGCTGCATGTTGAGTGTTTTTGCTGTAGCTACTAAACTGACCTCCTTAGGAGACAGGCCAAAATAAATTTCAGCTGCCCTATTAATATAAGCCTGCAGTTTTCTCTCTTGGTCCACAGAGAAGACTTTAGAATGTGATCTGTACCCTGGTGGTCTAGTCTTTTCCCTACTGGTCTCTGCCCTCCTCCTGCAGTATCTGAGCAAAGTGACATGACATATGCCATGCAACTTAGCAGCTGCCCTTAGACTGATGTTCCTGACAGATGTGTCCAGAAATGCCCTTTCATAAATATCTGGCTGAGTCAGACCCCTGTCTGTCTTTCTGACCCTAATTCTTGGCATATTCTGTTGGTATAATATGACATGAACATATTTTATTAAATGCTGCAACACCCAGAAATTCACCACATTAGCAGCGTGACAAAAGTAACACGTGTTACTTTCGTCCCAAAAGGAACTCCTGACATTTAAACCCGATTTACTTTTTTTACTGAAAAACTCTGACAACGCAAACTTTAGGATGTGTTACAGAACTAAAAAACATGTAGATTGATCATTACTGTGACACATGAAATGAGAAACACAACTTGTAATTAGAAAAAAAAAATACAGCTTCAGTAATTTACTTACCGTACTTGAAAACCGCTTTCCTCACCTAACCGCGGGAAGAGATGACGAAATCGCGTAATATTCGGCAGCTCCATCAAGGGTTGAATGCTGAACGTGCTGTCAAAGCTTGGAATCCAGATGTAAACAGGTCTCTGAGAAAAATCGCTTTGTTACTTTCGTCCAGTGTTACTTTCGCCCCGGTTCTCCCCTACTGGACCTAGGGCACAGGAATTAAAGAAAGAGGCTCTTTATTGCAAGGTGCAGGGCAAGGACCTTTTTGCAGTGGAAGCTAAGTATTATCCATCATGCAGAAACAACTTCAACACGGAGTACCAAACCCATGAGCGTGGAAGGGAGAGAGTAGAAAAGGCAGCAGACAACACTGACAGCCTGCAGGCCCAGAAGATAGCAGCACATAACAAGTCATATTGTGTTATAAAGGATTACACTCTTAGGAATGTGATTGAATCCAAAGAGGTTGTCCAGCTAAGATCCATGTGCAACTTGTACATGAAGACATTGAAAAATCAAGGTTTTCCTAATCCTGAATACTGCAGTGAGAAATTGGCAAGACTCGAATTCTCCAAGGTGCAACAACATGAGTGTATTAAGTTGAACCTCATATTGCAAAGCAAATCCTCCTTTGTGCTACACTAAGACACCTCTATCGAAGCAAAAAAAAATTCTGTCTTTCTGTCTTTTCTGTCATTGCTGTCTCAAGTTTCATACTGAAGTCATATGTTTTTGAGTGTCCCAGATGTGAAAGTTTGGTGAGAGCTAGAAAGACAGAAAATTGCTTTAGTAAATATCAAAATCAAATGCCTGTATCAAAAAGAGTTCCGCAGTGACAATCTAGGACCTCGAAAGCAGTAAAAATTTTAACTCACCTATTTGCTTCGATAGAGGTGTCGATGGTAGCTTCTTTTGACTCTTTGGAGGGTGGAGAGTGAGTGCTGCATCTTGAAGTTGGTCAGCTGTTCCAAGTTCGTATGCACATCCTACTGCTTCATCTACATTAATGCTGAGCTGTATATGAGGTTCAACTTAATACACTCATGTTGTTGCACCTTGGAGAATGTGAGTTCATGAGAGATGTCTTTGTATCCCTGTAACCGTCTTGCCAATTTCTCACTGCGGTATTCAGGATTAGGAAAACCTTGATTTTCCAATGTCTTCATGTTCAAGTTGCACATGGATCTTAGCTGGACAACCTCTTTGCATTCAATCTCATTCCTAAGAATGTAATCCTTTACCACACAATATTACATGTTATGTGCTGCTATCTTCTGGGCCTGCAGGCTGTCAGTGTTGTCTGCTGCCTTTTCTACTCTCTCCCTTCCATGCTCATGGGTTTTGTACTCTGTGTTGATGGATGATACATAGCTTCCATTACAAATAGGTCCTTGCCCTGCACCTTGCGATAAAGAGCCTCTTTCTTTAATTCCTGTGCCCTAGGTTCATTAACTTTCCGGCCTGGTTCCTTGTGTTTCCAACTCTGAAACTTTGTAAGCTCTTCAGTCTTGCCCTTGAACTTGGATTTTGCTTTGTTACAGAAAACACTAATTGGGAAACAAGAAGGAATATCTTCTTGGAGCTCCTTCAGATTGAACTGACAGTGATTTAACATGGCGCAGAGAGTTCCCTTTCAATGATAATGATTCACCAGCCTTTGACACTTATAAACAATCTACACTCACCTAAAGGATTAATAGGTACACCTGTTCAATTAATCATTAATGCAATTATCTAAATCAACCAATCACAAGGCAGTTGCTTCAATGTATTTATGGGTGTGGTCCTGGTCAAGACAATCTCCTGAACTCCAAACTGAAATGTCAGAATGGGAAAATCGATCATTACAACCGAGGTATGCAGCAAAGCATTTGTGGAGCCACAACATGCACAACCTTGAAGCGGATGGGCTACAACAGCAGAAGACCCCACCGGGTACCACTCATCTCCACTACAAATAGGAAAAAGAGGCTACAATTTGCATGAGCTCACCAAAATTGGACAGTTGAAGACTAGAAAAATGTTGCCTGGTCTGATGAGTCTCGATTTCTGTTGAGACATTCAGATGGTAGAGTCAGAATTTGGCGTAAACAGAATAAGAAAATGGATCCATTATGCCTTGCTACCACTGTGCAGGCTGCTGCTGGTGGTGTAATAGTGTGGGGGATGTTTTCTTGGCACACTTTAGGTCCCTTAGTGCTAATTGGGCATCGTTTAAATGCCACGACCTACCTGAGCATTGTTTCTGACCATGTCCATCCCTTAATGACCACCATGTACCCATCCTCCGATGGCTACTTCCAGCAGGATAATGCACCATGTCACAAAGCTCGAATCATTTCAAATTGGTTTCTTCAACATGACAATGAGTTCACTCTACTAAAATGGCCCCCACAGTCACCAGATCTCAACCCAATCTTTGGTATGTGGTGGAACGGGAGCTTCGTGCCCTGGATGTGCATCCCACAAATCTCCATCTACTGCAAGATGCTATCCTATCAATATGGACCAACATCTCTAAAGAATGCTTTCAGCACCTTGTTGAATCAATGCCATGTATAATTAAGGCAGTTCTGAACGTGAAAGGGGGTCAAACACCGTGTTATTATCGTGTTCCTAATAATCCTTTAGGTGAGTGTATTTTCCCTGTAAGGCTCTTATAGCAGTATTGGTGATAGCCAATTGTATCCAAAGACAAGTTCTCAAATTTCAATGGAACCTGTTCACAAATATCCCTCATGTGGTATGGTGAACTGACGTCTTTACAGAGTGTCATATCTCATATACTGTGTAGATATGTTAGCTTACTTGCCCTCCCCACCTGCATGTGTTGTAAAATTACCATACTCAGAAAGAGTTGAGACATGTAAAATACGTGTTAGGGAACGAGCCTGAAAAAATAAAAAAATAAAACAACTTTAGCTAGTATATACCAACTAAGCTACCAACACTGCTAGTCAAGAATACAGATTTGATTTCCGAAAGCCTGTGATAATAGTAAAAACTGTTGAAAAAGCCCTTTAAGTTATGACTACAAAGGTATATCTTAATTATAGTTTCAAATACTTACTGAAACTTTTCCAAAAGAGAGAGCAGTGGGTGGCGATCTGCAGGTATGAACCGATGACCACCAACTGCAAAGCCCCAAAATTCAAAAACTTGCAGTTTATGCTCAGTCAACTTTTTGGACCTTTTTGGATTTTTTCTGTAGTTTATTTATTTATTTATTTATTTAAGCTAATTTGCTTTGTTTTGTTAACTTCAAAAGTAAAATTATTTTAAATATCTTCAGGTTCAGGATAGGTGAAGTAAAAGGTAAAATAAATCCTATTTCAGGCTGTTAAGTATAATAAAAACGCTGTCAAATGAACTTTTTTTTGCTCTTTTTGATCACAGATGGTCAAGATGTTATAACACATGACAAATAACAATTTCTGGGGTCAGAATTGTATTGAAAAATGTGTCCATTTGTCTCTGTGAGTTGTTTACATCAAAAGTTATGCCACTTTAAATCATATTTAGATTTTTCGGGTCTGGTGCAAAGGGTTAAAAATCAAGCATTTTGGAGATTATTTCAGCTTGGTACCCAATTTAATCTTATAGACACTTGAATGATAAAGAAATAATATGTTGTGGGAAAAAAATCACCCTATGCGCTTGAGAAAACGAAAAAATAGTTGATCCTCTTTGGCCATTTTTTGCTATTTTTGTCCAGAAATAAGGTCAATATGTTGTCAAATGTCAAAAATAACCATTCCATTAAATGCCTGGGGTCAGAATTGTATGGGAAAATGTGTTCATTTGTCTCTGTATGTTGTTTACTTCTAATGATGTGCCACTTTCTATTTCACTTTTAGATTTTTCGGGTTTTCGGGTCAGGACATTATTTCAGCTTGGCACCTGGCAGATTCTGAAAATAGACACTTTAAGGATTTTAAAAAATCAGGTGGCATAAAAAAAGCAAGGGGGTGCGCGTGGACCCCTATTTCCATCTAGACTAGTTCTCTCTTGAGATATTTTGCTACATTTCTTATATTAAGGATTGTTACATAGTGTATGGTGTTTCCAATTATCTGAACTTCTTCAAGTGAGATGCTGGGCAAAAAAAAAAAAAAAAGAAAATCCAGCACTTCTCTTTCAATACTGATACTGCGACTATTGAAAGTTTGTACATGTTCATTTGCTGGCATTTTTTTTATTTCTTTTTTTTTTCTCCCTTTTTTTATCATTTTACCTTAAAGGCAATTTACCTAATGGCTGTTGATGACTATTTGAATTGAATTCTGCCAAAGTGCGCGCTTGTATGTGTTCGTTAAATGCTTATGCCAGTGCTCATGTCTGAAAATAATATATGAAGAAGAAAAAAATCACATAAAAACATTAGGATATAGCTTATATTTCATTAGTAGCATTTTTTTAAATTGATGTAAACAATAAAATTTTACAAACTGATAAAGTTTTTTTTTTTTTTTTTTTTTTTCAGCATGTGGTGCAGGCTGCATTAAAATTTGTAACGGGCCACAGGTTGAGAACCACTGCTTTATATCAAACATTTTTAAAATCATCCACAGCTGAGCTTTGGGAGGCTGATCTGCGCCAGATCGCGTGAAGTGAATGTAATGAACATAGTCATTTTCAGATGGAACATGCTAAACACGCTAAAAAATAAATTAAGTTTGTCAGAGGAAAAAAATATATGAGTCGTGTATAGGTTTCATTTTAACGGATAAATCACCTATTTTCGTTTGCTGCATGTTTTTTTTTAAACACGCTAAACAATAAATCAGAGTTTGTGAGAGCAAATGAATAGGCTATTAGAAAATATTTTACAACAAATTCTTTAAATTTAACAAATTTATCAGAAAAAAAACAATAATTAAAAATATATAATTCTACTGGATAAATATAATTGCAGTATATAATAATATAGGCTTAGTAATAAATATTAATAATAGTAATTATAAGGTAAGCTTGGGCTTTCTCAATCGGGAGAAATCAAACGTTTCCATATTTGTGATGTTGCCCATTTGAAGCTTAACTATTATTCATGAGGTAAATAGGCTGTGTGTGTTTCAGTACTGATGAAAAAAAAAATCATAATTAACAATATGTCAAAGTGCTCACGCCGAATGTCTGGTGAACGACTGCTGTTTCCAGTGAATATGTGCGCGAGGCACCAGCGATCAAACAGCTGAATCAAATAATACTTAATTTTTGGTCACACATAAGGCATAATTCAAAAATGCTGGTAGTTTGAAAAATCAAGAATAATAACAGAGTTAATACTAATTATTGCTAAATGCTGGACCGTTCCCATTACGCTCTGCATATGGAACCTGAAGATTTTTTTAAACCAAGAATGAATCAAAATGAAAATGAAATTAAAACATTTAGCTTATATATATATATATATATATATATATATATATATATATATATATATATATATATTTACTGTTTAATAAAAATAGCATGGATATGATCTTTTGTGTTAAGGTCTTCTTTTAATTTTTGTTTAGTTGACTGTAGTCTAAGACTATCCTACATTTTAAAAATTAACAAACTGTTTAATAAACTGTTTTTTTTTTTTTTTAAATGTTACAATGTTATATCATAATGTTATTGTTGTTTTACTTCCTTCTTTTATCTTATTTTACAATAACATTCATTTCGCAATCCGTCCCTTTGTGCCACCTGGCGGTAGTTTCGCGAATGATTTTAAGTAAGTGCGGCAGTAAGCCCCAGAAAGGCTGGCCACCTACTTTATATATATATAATATATATCATCATTTTATTGAATTAAGAATCAACGGACATCAGATGTAGTGGGGGTACTGATTATTCAAACATTACATTATTGTTAGATGAAATGTGAAATAATGTACCCCATTGACTTAGATCATGCGATCTGGAACTCCACCCTTGCCGTGAGGAGTCTGTGAAGCACCCCTTCAGGTTTCACATACAGGAGAATACCCCCACTAGGACCTGTGAGATTCTGTTTATGATTTAACTTTAAACATTTTATTTTATATTTTAAGTTGTATTATTTTATTTTGTGGATATTTCATTCATGTTTGGACATCTCTTACCGGTCTAAAAATGTAAGGGATAATTTTTTATATGTATCATCAGAAATGTTTATTTTATATACTATGCTATGTAACACTAATGAGCTGATGGTATTTCAGCCACCTGTTCCATATTAACGAATCCTGACTCTAACACATTCTGCACTCAAAGATCAGAACGTGAGTAAACAAGGACCTTCGTTTTACAACATCTTCCAACATAATTCACCTTTTTGGGCGCTGCGATGTCGGCAACATCCTGCCGTGGGTGACAGTTATTACACCTATTGAGACTGTCCAGGGATACCTGTGCGAGCCTCAAAGGAGAAACGAAACACATTCCACAATACACACACAAACATAAACACACACACACACAAACAAACTTTTCTTTATGCTCTTTATGTAAGCCCTTAATAATATGTATCTTGAATAGGTTTGTGTTGCGTAAAATGATTAATCCTACTCCTGACCAGGTCATAAAACTTTATGACCTAACAAACAGGACAGGAAAGCTAACTCTTAGAAAAGAGAATAGTACCCTTTTATTTTCTCAATGTATTCTAAATGTATTTAGGATTGCCTTTTTGTGCAGTAGATGTTTCCCCATATAAATTGGAGTATCTGCAGTTTTATCATGTGTTAATCAAACTTTAAATGTGTGTAATTCTGCATTGGAATGTAACTTCATGTTTTCATCATTTATCTAGGTTATTTTTGGTGTCTGTTTAATCGTCATGCTTTGACTGACTCACTTATATAAAGGGAATTAAGGCAAAATGTATTAATCTGGCATTACGAACTTGCTAGAATATCACTGCTGGAATCGGATAAGTCAGAACTTATTAAAGTGGGTGTTTCCCCAGAGTCAAAGGAACTTTTTCCCGCTTCAGATCACGGACGTTCATTGGTTGTTCATGCGAACAGAGGCGTGAACCAGTCGAGCTATAAAGGACTGACCCAGGAAGTTCCACCCTCTCTTAGCTTTCTCTTGCCCTTCTTCTCTGGCACTCGTCCTTCTTCGCGGCCTTGGTCCGCTCTCCTATCGCCATCCCTCTCTCTTGTCCTTTCTCTCTCATTCATTCTCTCTCTCTCTCTCTCTGTCTGTATTGTCGTACGCGTATTTACTCTATGTGATTTGTAGTTTGATGTATTATTAGTTGAATTATTAAAAACCAATATATATTCATGATTGCTTTTGTCTGACACGCTCACATTACGAGTCAATGAAATGTCTGATCTTAAGCCAAAATCTTTACTTTTAGTAACTAAATTTATCATAATGATAGGATAATTTTTTCATGGTCAGAGAATATTTTTCCTTGAACTATAAGAAGTGGTAACTTTATTGAAAATTGATAAGTTAATCTTACGGCCGTTTGCTGGACAAACCACTGATTGATTTGCAGTAATTTACAGTAAGAGATATCACTATAATTGATATGAAGAATGGAATATTGACATATTAATGAGTAAATTACTATATATATTTTTTATTTTTTTTGTTTAATGAATTGCTTTCGGATGATGATGTCATTATATAATTATTTATTTCCATATTCTTTAACCCCTGGAGTCTGAGCGGTTTTGGGGGACTGGAGATATTTTGGCGTCCCCCGACGTTGGTGTTTTTCATTATCCTAAAATGTATTAATGGCTAAATTCTGAATAAACATAAATACAGTATGTGAACGGCGTGATTTTGTTGAATACATGATTAAAAATGTATGATAAATGATTTGCTTTGGTTTAGTAACATGTCTGTTACTGCAATATGTTTTATAAGCTTGATAAACATGGTGAATACTTGTTTAAAATGTATGTTCCGCTTTAGTAACATGTCGTCATATATAATTTTATATTTTATTTATTTTTTCATATTGTTTAAAATAGAGATAAGTCTCTTTTTAACTTGATATGTTCATGCGTATGTCCGCTTGTTTATATGGTTTATCAGAATACAAATTTGTATAGTGGCATGGATATTATAGTGATATAACAAGGTGTGGTTTATGATTACATTTATAGGGTAGTCATAATTCAGATTTATTAAATATAAAAACTAAATTTAATAAAAAATTTACGTGCATGCAGCATTTTATTGTGTGGTGGTACTGTAGGTGTACGGTAAAAATAAATAATTATACAGCTTTTGAAAAAGATCAGTTATGCTACCGTTTACTGTGTTGGTAGGTTTAGGGGTGATACAATAATCATTAATATGCTGTGCGTATGAGCACTAAGAGCAGTTAGCAACCGTGGAAATGGTACTAAGATAGAACCGTGCATTCCTAACCTGGAGCGCTTACAGCCTGCGATGCCGTGTTCATAGATGACGAACAGATAACGCGATGGCAATACGTCGTTGATTTGCAGTAATTTACAGTAAGAGATATCACAATAATTGATATGAAGAATGGAATATTGACATATTAATGAGTAAGTTACAGTGCCCTGTGATTATTTATTGGTATAGGCAATTGAGCTATTTTTCATAATCAATCAAATTTAATGTAACTGTAATCTGATATATAAATTAATCAAATTCCTGATTAATTATTCAAATTCCCTATATATCATTTGAGTTAATTATTCTGTAAAACTCATTGTTGTTACATTATGGTGGAGGATGCGGGCATTTCAAACTTCGTTTTGTGAGCAATCAATCTGTGTATATGGTTTTTAATAATTTCTGCACGTGCACTATGAAATTATGTAACGTTACTTGTGAGATAAATCGCAAGATGCGAACTCACTCAACTGACTGAGGCAAAAAGCTGGTCAGTCAGCGCACTAGGTATTTGTAGAAACTTAACAGTATAGTCACTGTTATTTTTAATGAAAGTAAACTGCAGTATAATGTTAAAAGTATCCTGTTAAGAAAGACCAAAATCTTTTTACAGTGAGAACATTTTAATATGAATAATTAAAAGATAAAGAAATCTTTTATTAGTTGCAACATGTAAATCTGAACATGAGCGATGTTCCTCTGATTCAGTTAAGAAAGACCAAATTGTTGCTATGATCTGATCATTGTTGGCTTCCAAAAGTTACTGACTATGATTTCCATACCTGAGCTCCTTATGTGATCTCATTCTATTTTCTCTCTCTCTCTCTCTCTCTCTCTCTCTCTTTCTTTTATTTGGATTCCGTTATGTCCTGGACAAACCACTGTTTGATTTGCAGTAATTTACAGTAAGAGATATCACAATAATTGGTATGAAGAATGGAATATTGACATATTAATGAGTAAGTTACAGTGCCCTGTGATTATTTATTGGTATAGGCAATTTAGCTATTTTTCATAATCAATCAAATTTAATGTAACTGTAATCTGATATATAAATTAATCAAATTCCTGATTAATTATTCAAATTCCCTATATATCATTTGAGTTAATTATTCTGTAAAACTCGTTGTTACATTATGGTGGAGGATGCGGGCATTTCAAACTTCGTTTTGTGAGCAATCAATCTGTGTATATGGTTTTTAATAATTTCTGCACGTGCACTATGAAATTATGTAACGTTACTTGTGAGATAAATCGCAAGATGCGAACTCACTCAACTGACTGAGGCAAAAAGCTGGTCAGTCAGCGCACTAGGTATTTGTAGAAACTTAAAAGTATAGTCACTGTTATTTTTAATGAAAGTAAACTGCAGTATAATGTTAAAAGTATCCTGTTAAGAAAGACCAAAATCTTTTTACAGTGAGAACATTTTAATATGAATAATTAAAAGATAAAGAAATCTTTTATTAGTTGCAACATGTAAATCTGAACATGAGCGATGTTCCTCTGATTCAGTTAAGAAAGACCAAATTGTTGCTATGATCTGATCATTGTTGGCTTCCAAAAGTTACTGACTATGATTTCCATACCTGAGCTCCTTATGTGATCTCATTCTATTTTCTCTCTCTCTCTCTCTCTCTCTCTCTCTCTTTCTTTTATTTGGATTCCGTTATGTCCTGGACAAACCACTGTTTGATTTGCAGTAATTTACAGTAAGAGATATCACAATAATTGGTATGAAGAATGGAATATTGACATATTAATGAGTAAGTTACAGTGCCCTGTGATTATTTATTGGTATAGGCAATTTAGCTATTTTTCATAATCAATCAAATTTAATGTAACTGTAATCTGATATATAAATTAATCAAATTCCTGATTAATTATTCAAATTCCCTATATATCATTTGAGTTAATTATTCTGTAAAACTCATTGTTGTTACATTATGGTGGAGGATGCGGGCATTTCAAACTTCGTTTTGTGAGCAATCAATCTGTGTATATGGTTTTTAATAATTTCTGCACGTGCACTATGAAATTATGTAACGTTACTTGTGAGATAAGTCGCAAGACGCGAACTCACTCAACTGACTGAGGCAAAAAGCTGGTCAGTCAGCGCACTAGGTATTTGTAGAAACTTAACAGTATAGTCACTGTTATTTTTAATGAAAGTAAACTGCAGTATAATGTTAAAAGTATCCTGTTAAGAAAGACCAAAATCTTTTTACAGTGAGAACATTTTAATATGAATAATTAAAAGATAAAGAAATTTTTTATTAGTTGCAACATGTAAATCTGAACATGAGCGATGTTCCTCTGATTCAGTTAAAAAGACCTTGCTTATTAAATATCGTTATTGAATTCGTGGTAAACCACATGATATTCAAAAATATAAATGGTAAAAACTCCTGGTCTAAAATTGGCTTAGCTACCCGATTTTTAAACCTAAAACATTTAAATCATAAGTGCTATTTTGATAAATGTTTATTGGAGTCAACAGATGGAAAATTCCTGTTTTTGTTCTTAACATTTGTGTGGTGGAAGTGAACGGGTCCTTCCTTCACCCTAATTCAATATAGCACCTCAGAGATTAAAACCTTTGGTTTGTTACTTGTGATTTTTGATGCAGAAAATCAGCCTGACAAAAGATCAGATAATTTCTAAGTCATATTGAAATTGTAATTCCGCTATCTAAACACCAGAGGGAACGTGTGGGTTAGAAATTTCAGGTTACGCCCTGCTTTCTGATTCCAGCTTGCATGAGTGCAAAGTTGCCATCCCGTGGCCGTTTCAGATAATGTGCTCTAATTGCTAATCTTTCCCCTTGATGTATTTGAACTAGATGTCTAAATTCCCGATAAATATTTGCATTTACAGCTTTGCTCGTGCGAATATTATTACAGGGAAACAAAAGAATGTTCCCTGCCTTTGACTGTTTACATTTACTTTGAGTTTGGTTCAAACATGATTTGAATTAAAATATAATTGTTAATAGTGGAAATCTAGATGTGTCAGGTCAACTACGGTTTGACCCACTTAGAAGGTAAGCCATCTAGTGGCAGTCTCCTGTTAAATCGACTAACAGACCTCTGTCTTTTCCATTCTGTTTTGAATTGCATGTCCACTTTTACCCTTTTTGATTAATCTCACCCTGTTTGATTAATAATTTCATGATCATTAATGATAACTTACAAGCTATCATGGGTCATTATAGGATATTATTCAGATTTTCCTTTTAATTCACACATGCTTATTTTAAATTTTGATTTAAACCAGTTTTGAATTTTTAATTTGAATTAAGTTTTCTGCTCGGCAGGTTAAAGACAGAGAAGCAGTACTCCCCCCCCCCACCCCCCCGCTGTGGTGAAAACCAGCTACTCCTTCTCCCTTGTTTCATTCCTGTCTTTTAATTTGATGTTTATTATTTTTCTTCTCTCTTTTGACTTAGGTTATTTTGATAATTAACCTTATTATCATAATTCCTTTGTTTTGTTTTATTATTATTAGGTAAAGCTGTTACCTTTCCTCTCTACATATATAGTTACTCAATTGATGTTAAACAAACCAAACCTTAATTAACTTTAAGTTTTCTTTGTTCATCCTTTGTGTATTTGATTGTAGAACTCCCTCGGTGATTGGACAGTCATCTCAGGTCTCCAGTAAGCAAGGCTACCCGACCGGTGTTACCGATACTGGCTGCGAGTGAAACTCGGTTCCTCTTGTCTCAAGAGACATCAGCAATTTTGGCACTCCAAAGGTTGTGCTAAAAGTCACAAGCCGTTCGAGATGGCGCCACGCCAGAGTAACGGAGGACCGGGGACACTGCTGTTCAGTGTTTGGGGAGCACCGGGGAGGTTGACCAAGCCACTTGTTCCCAACTGAATGATTTCAATTCACCCAGGTGAACCAAATGTGATAAAACCCATCCACTTATTATAAGCCACAGAATATTAGATATTCCCCCGGATATATTTTAAGTGTTTGACCTTTTGCTTCTTTAAGCCACACCATATTTCTAGGTTTCCTACCCAGACCCAACTCACCTGTTGGCCCTATCTTAAAACCTAGCAGTAGGCTTAGGCCTCCTTATTCCCACTAACACATTGTGTTTCTATTGTTTTCATCTCATTTCAAGTGTTGTGTTTCACTTTGATCTTTTTCTACCCTCTGTTCTGTTGTGATTTGTTTCTTTCATTTCACATAGAGACAGTAACCTGGGAGCCACCAACGAAGTTAAATAGTAGAGCGACCACCAGCAGCCGGTGTCATCACACGACCCGCTAGGCTACTGCCTGTCAAATCTCCATTTCAGGTCCTTCGTTGACCCCAGTTAATTGGCTACTTAACTGTCTGACTGTTTGCATCAGTTAGCCCCAAAATTCTCATAAACGGCACAGCCCGTATGAATATAGCTCGTTAAACGTAGAACAAACTTGCATTGGTCTTTTTGTGTGTGTGTGCTGTGCTTCTCTTACCGACAGAGAATCAGGATGTTCCAGACATCCAGTCCAGCAGTCCACGGGGGCCACCTCTTGACATGGTTGAAAGCAGTGACGACCCCCTTCCTGCCCAAGGACGCCAGTAACCTGCAGCACCCAGAGCAACTAGACACCGAGCTAGATGAACTGATGGCACGCGATCCAAACCAAAGCGACTACTACAGAGAACACGCCAGGATCTTCGGAAGCCTAGTTCACATTCTCGTCGCCCAAGCACGGCTCGGTGAACGGAGCAACATCGCGGAGGAGGCCTGGAAGGACCAGGCCCCAACCCAGAGTCATCTTGATCAGCTCCTCCTCGAGACCCAGAACCAGCGCGAGAAAGAGGACGACACCGATCCAGAGCTACAGAAAGGAGTTGAAAGGCTTCACAATGCCCTGCAAGATCTTTGCCTCGACACAGATCAAAAAGAACAGCTGGAGAGAGAAGCCAGAAAAGAACTCACCAAAAAACTCCAGCAAGGCGACGCTCTCCTAAAAAGAGCAGAGACTGAACTGAAAGAAAGAGACTATAAAACCTGGACCTGCAAAACACACTTGCAAGCGGCACGAGCTAAATTCAACAAGCTTACTCTGCAGAGAGATGAGCTCCAAGATGAACTTGACACTGTTCACACCGAACTGAGACAATCTCACAGATTACAGAGTGGCTGGATTGGAGAAACGCACACCACAGAATTTATCCCGGGCCGCCACTCCAACCCTTTCAGCCAAGAACCCAGAGCTGGAAAAGGGGGTGTAAGCTCACTTCTAAGGAAATCACCAGCCAGCTTACAAGAACATCTGTCAACAACGGAGGGGACAGAACCCTTCCAGAGAACGCATGTCACTAAACCCTGCACTGCTCACAGAGAACTTCACAAGCTAGCCAGAAGCATCTCTACATTCAATCCAGATCCTGCAGGAGGACATGACGTTCATGCTTCTTTACAAGTCATTGACTTTCATTTGCAAACTGTCGCCAACGTGACAGATGTGAACACATTGTACCTGTTAAAAATCACGTCCAGCCGTGATGTGCATTGCTTTCTGGATCGTCAACCAGAGACTATCAAAGCGTACTACCAGCAACTGCTACAGACTTTGATTCTTGAATTCTCTGATCCAAACTCAGACCATGGGCTCCTTATTGCTATGGACCTCAAACAGGGACGATTTGAAAACCCACAGACTTTCTGTAGTCAGCTACGAAAAGCCTACTTCAGAGCATGCAACGAACCAGGTATGGAACAGAATGTCAACTTAAAAACTCTGTTCCTCCTAAACCTACATGCCAGTTGGAGTTTTCATCTCAGAGTCCCAGCGTGTCCACGTAACAGGACTACACAAGAGTTACGGAACCTAGCCCACAAAGCTTGCACCAAGCAAAAGACTATTTGTGAAAAGACTGTAAAAAACCCCAAACTCTCTGTCTCTGAGCACTGCTTGGAGTTAACCCTAGATGGCGCCCTACAACACCACAGTCACAGATATTTTTACAGAGAGTCAATACCATTCCAAGACTGCAGAGGGCAACACAGTGCAGCCACGTCTGAGACAGCAGAGATCCTGAGGGTGCTGAAAGATCTTCTTCACATGAAAACTCGCAAGGAAGATGAGCCAAGCACCCAGAATACTGTCTGTCATCTACAGACCACAGAGCTAACTGTTACAGCACAAAGTGACAACAACACCCAAGCTCCACAGTCAACAGCTGCACACCCTGAACGAGACAGCACAGGTCCTCACACCAGGTACCACAAACACAAGGTACCAGAAAATGCTGTTTTGAATACCTGCCTTCGCAGCGAGCTACACAAGACCGGTCCTCATCACCCACCGATCGTCAGACCTGCCCTGATGCCAACATTCCTGGGCAGCCTTGTCAAAAAGGGGGTGGGCCGAAAAGGAGTCAACAGGGAAGACCTGATCGACACAGGATTAAACCTGACGGTGATCTCATCTCACCTTTTCAAAAGACTCCAATTTGAAGCTAAGAGACAAGATCAAACTCTTACACCTCAAACTTATGAACTGAATGTACAGGTGTACAGACAGAATGACATCCAGTTTGAACAGGTTGTTTCCATTCACCTGACAATCGTTCCGATGAGTCTAATACATCCCATGTATGTCCCACCAATGAACACTCATACATTGCTCATCGACAAAGACCTGCTAGAACACTTTGACCCTTTTCTGAACTTCAAACAGCTAAAAGACTTTGCTCAAGTGCGAGAACTTCTTTCTCTCCAGCCACACAGGTTGCTAGAGCCAGACGGTCAGGTCACAGAGGTCACGGGAACCCCAGCAGCCAGCCATGAGTACAACGCCCTAACGACAGGCCCAAGTTCAAGCCTCTGTACCTTAGTCAACAAACAGGGTACGGTGGTACCAGCTTACACCAAAGGAGTCGCTGTTCGGCTCAACCTGCAATGTGGTCAAACCTTACACCACACGCTGGGTTTCTTCCAATCCTCACCTGAATGTGTGGAACTCGGACTCACACTTGCAAACAACAAGCATGTCAAACACCAACACCTGTTCCAGCAATGTGATAACATCACAAAAACACACAATGTGATCGTGTACTGGAAGAAGGCAAAAGGACACTCGAAGTTACCAAGTCTAGACAAGGACTTTAAAGATCACACTGACACCCTTGCCAAAACTGGCACACTAAACAACATTCTGTGGTCACTCCCAACCCACCCACCCACATTCAAGGTTGAAGTGATTACACACAGCATAAGAACTTTACTAGCTAAACTGCCTACATCAGAATCGCTTACGCTGGCTCCGTTGTCTACACAGACCAACATAGCGGATATGCGGGCTTCTGAAACCTCTATAATGACTTTGCTTTACCACCTCTCTTACCCCTCCATCCACCCTGGCAACCAGTCTACAGTCACTGACAACCAAAGCCCTAGACCACTGCATGATACACAAACCATGCTGCGTTCACAGAACAATATTGTGGGTTGTGCACCGTCTGACATCACAATGCCAGGGCTTGTAATGCCACGGAGCAAAAGGGGGATAAGGCCAATATATTTCCATGACGCAGCATGTGCTGCACCACGCAGCACCAGAGCCACTGACAAAACACTGAAGCATGCGTCATGCCAGCAGCAAGATGTGGCAAAACATGGGCGAGGGCGAGCTAAACCCAGTCACCGCCCATTAAGCAAAGAGACTGTCCTGTCCAACCAAAGACAGGCCTTGTTTGTTTCTTTCTCCCCTTTCTCTCTCTCTCTCCCTATTATCTGTACCAGGATGCTGCTGTGGTTTGCTGTGCTGTGCTGTCAGCCAAAGAGAGGACAGCTGCCACCGAGAAAACCGCTGAGACTCCTGACTACCGATGACAGGGCACACTACCCCAGCACTGTAACCGAATACAGCTGTACAAGGTTCCGATGGAGAGAGGACTCCCTCACTCACACTGAGGCCGATGTAAAACACATGTTCAGCCAACAGGAGAAAGTGACTGTTACACAAATGGAGTTAAGTGGACACCACCACCGCTCCAAACAGTTCCCGGGAGCTTTGCTTAGAGCCGCTGCTGCCGCCAGAATGTTTAACATTCTTATGTCCAGTGTCAATGCAGTGAACCAGACCGTAAACTCCTTGAAACCACTGTTTACTGTCTTCCAAAAGGACTTTACCCAGACTCAGCTGTTTACAGCATTAACAACAGACATGCTGTGGGAGGTTAGCTCCCCCAATGACAGCCTAACCACGAGTAAAACCCCACCATACATGATACCCTTAAGCCTTGTGTTAACTGTGCTGTCTTACGCCATCACCATGCCAGCTGACCTGCGGCAAATACACCTGGCCAACTCTCTGGATAGCGCCTTCCTACGGCACGTCAACCCCAAACAGAGAGAAGTGAACGTGCTCCTGAACCAACCCATCAGCGAGTCAAGCCAAGTCTACAGACCTAAAGACATTGTCAGTGTCAGGATGTGGAAAAGCAACACCCACACCAAAACACACATTCCAAATGCGGTGGCCTACCACGACAGTGACACACAGCTGTACCTGGACCCAAACATGCACATGTGTGCTTTGTCCAAAGACATTCATTATCTCTGCCTTAGCAAACCCTTCCTCAGACACAACTCTGAAGGAATCTGCGAGCTGCAACCCTGGGTCAGCGATACGCGCTGCCCTGCCGAAACCAAGCCTCGTACACAAGTCACAGAAACGCAAGCAGAGATTGTGGGTAACAGATGGCTCGTCAACACTCCTGTGCACTCAGCTACGCTGACCTACGACCAGCATGACACCGCCACCCGTGCCAACCTGCTTGACCAAGCACTGAAAGGTACCACCCAACACATTGACATTACTCCTGTCGACACAGCCCTCCAAGCACAGCCTCGACAGCCCGTTCTGAACCCGTCATCTGCGGTCCGAGTCTGGACTGCTCCCGACACTTCACGGTGCATCTCCACCGTCATTGGTCCCGCCCTGACTCTTGGCGTGACCTTCATCCTATACAGGATACTCAACGAGATGCAAACCTCTACAGCCAAACTCACGACAACTGTGGCTGGAGGTCTCCGATGGAATCCCCGGAAAGGGGGTGCCAAGTCAAAGACAACACCGAACCTCACCAAGCTGAATCCTCAGCTCCAGGAACCACCTGCCATCTTGAACCACCTGCCGTCATGATCCACCTTTCATCTGCCCATAGTGATGATTGCCATCCGATGATGTCCACACAGGGACTTCATCCGACGGAAAAGGGGGAGATGTAACACTAATGAGCTGATGGTATTTCAGCCATCTGTTCCATACTAGTGAATCCTGACACTTAACACATTCGGAACTAAAAAGACCAGAACGTGAGTAAACAAGGACCTGTGTCGTTTACATAACTCACCATTTTGGCCGCTTTGAAGTCGGCCACATCCTGCCTTGAGTGACAGTTATTTACGACAAGAAATTCCAGAGTCACGTGGGCGAGCCTCAAAGGAGACACTAAACCAACCACATTCCTGAAGACAAAGGAAACCTTTCGTAAAGTTCCTTACTTTTGTAAGTCCTTATTAATATGTATTTTTAATGTTTGTGTATTGCATAAAAATGGTTAATCCTGGGTAAATGGTTAAAGTGCTGACTTATAAGTGGAAATGTTCTCCTCAGCCTAACTCTTTCTCAAATAGTCATGTGTATGTAACCCCCACCTTTGCAGGTCGTAAAACTTTACGACCACCCTGGACAACAGGAGAGGAGAGAAGCCAAATCACTGGTTTCTTTTCCCCAGTGCATTCTATGGAATGTATTCATTACCTTTTTGTTTTTATGTTTTATAAATGTATTACGTATTCCTTTTTGGTACATTAGATGTTTCCCATACAGATTGGGACTATCTGCAATTTAGCAGTGTGTGTGTTAATCTTTAATGTGTGTAATTCTGCATTTGAATGTAACTTCATGTTTTGATCATTTATATATATATTATGTTTAGTATTGTTCTAATCGTCATGCTTTGACAGACCCATTTATCTAGAGCAAAGTAATGAAAAATGTATGTAATCTGAATTACAAACTTGCTAGAAATATCCCTGAGGAAATCTGACACCCCCTAGATCACCAGGGGGTTGTTTTCTACAGAGACAAAGGAACTTTTCCCTCCGCATCAGATCGCGGACGTTCATTGGCTGTTTACGCGAAAAGAGGCGGGGACCATCTCAAGCCATAAGAACGACCGAACAAGGTCCGCCTCTCCTCTTGCTCTTCCTCTCTTCTTCTCGTTCTTGGTTCTCGGACACGCTGCTCTCCTGTGCGACCCTCTGCGCGGCCTCGTGCCGCGCTCATAGCTCAGCCCCCCCTCAGCACAGGGGCTTAGAGAAAAAGCCATTTTAATGGCTCCTTTGGAAGCTTTCGTTTTTGTTGTTTCTTTTCTTTTGTTTACTAAGTTTATTCAACTATTCGCCTCTCCACACAAGGAAGATGAATTCTGGAACATTGTTTGTTGAACCTTTCAAATACCGCACGAGGACAGAACAAAGGACCACGTGCTCCACGTTCACGCCAAGATCAAGCGCAGCGTGCACGTGCGTCACATGGCCTCCAGGACCACGCACGCAGATTTCAAAAGGAACAGCGCGCAAAGCTCACAGGCTCGACGCCGATCTCACGCCATGCACACTGGGCCATGCAAGTATCAGTTTTCTATGGAGATTTAAATGCTGCTTTAAATTGTTGCTATGATCTGATCGTTGTTGGCTTCCAAAAGTTACTGACTATGATTTCCATACCTGAGCTCCTTATGTGATCTCATTCTATTTTCTCTCTCTCTCTCTCTCTCTCTCTCTTTCTTTTATTTGGATTCCGTTATGTCTTGTATAAAGCTTACTGTTTGTATTGTCGTACGCATATTTACTCTGTGTGATTTGTAGTTTGATGTATTACTAGTTGATTTATTAAAAACCCATATACTGACGATTGGCTTGGACTCCACCCCACTTACATTACGAGTCACTGAGATGTCTGATCTTTAGCTACAAGCTTTAAATTTAGAGACTAAATTTATCATAAGGATAGGATAATGTTTTCATGGCCAGAGAGTATTTTTCCTTGAATTATAAGGCGTGATAACTTTATTGAAAATTGATAGGTCAACAGTGGTTTGCTGGACAAACCACTGTTTGATTTGCAGTAATGTACAGTAAGAGATATCACAATAATTGGTATGAAGAATGGAATATTGACATATTAATGAGTAAGTTACAGTGCCCTGTGATTATTTATTGGTATAGGCAATTGAGCTATTTTTCATAATCAATCAAATTTAATGTAACTGTCATCTGAGATATAAATTAATCATATTCCTGATTAATTATTCAAATTCCCTATATATCATTTGAGTTAATTATTCTGTAAAACTCATTGATGTTACAATACGCACTATATGTACACGCGGGAGCGACGTTGGTCGCACAGGAGAGCAGCGTGTCCGAGAACGAAGAATGATGGCAGGTGGTTCCTGAAGCTGAGGACTCAGCTTGATGAGGTTCGGTGTTGTCTTTGACTTGGCAACCCCTTTCCGGGGATTCCATCGGAGACCTCCAGCCACAGTTGTCGTGAGTTTGGCTGTAGAGGTTTGCATCTCGTTGAGTATCCTGTATAGAATTAAGGTCACGCCAAGAGTCAGGGCGGGACCAATGACGGTGGAGATGCACCGTGCAGTGTCGGGAGCAGCTCAGGCTCGGACCGCAGATGACGGGTTCAGAACGGGCTGTCGAGGCTGTGCTTGGAGGGCTGTGTCGACAGGAGTAATGTCAATGTGTTGGGTAGTACCTTTCAGTACTTGGTCAAGCAGGTTGGCACGGGTGGCGGTGTCATGCTGGTCGTAGGTCAGCGTAGCTGAGCGCACAGGAGTGTTGACGAGCCATCTATTACCCACAATCTCTTCTTGCGTTTCTGTGACTTGTGTACAAGGCTTGGCTTCGGCAGGGCAGCGCGTATCGCTGACCCAGGGTTGCAGCTCGCAGATTCCTTCAGAGTTGTGTCTGAGGAAGGGTTTGCTAAGGCAGAGATAATGAATGTCTTTGGACAAAGTACACATGTGCATGTTTGGGGCCAGTTACAGCTGTGTGTCGCTGTCGTGGTAGGCCACCACATTTGGAATGTGTGTTTTGGTGTGGGTGTTGCTTTTCCACATCCTGACACTGACAATGTCTTTAGGTCTGTAGACTTGGCTTGACTCGCTGATGGGTTGGTTCAGGAGCACATTCACTTCTCTCTGTTTGGGGTTGACGTGCCGTAGGAAGGCGCTATCCAGAGAGTTGGCCAGCTGTATTTGTAGCAGGTCAGCTGGCATGGTGATGGCGTAAGACAGCACAGTTGACACAAGGCTTAAGGGTATCATGTATGGTGTGGTTTTACTCGTGGTTAGGCTGTCATTGGAGGAGCTAACCTCCCACAGCATGTCTGTTGTTAAAGCTGTAAACAGCTGAGTCTGGGTAAAGTTCTTCTGGAAGACAGTAAACAGACGTTTCAAGGAGTTTACGGTCTGGTTCGCTGCATTGACACTGGACATAACAATGTTAAACATTCTGGTGGCAGCAGTGGCTCTAAGCAAAGCTCCCGGGAACTGTGTGGAGCGGTGGTGGTGTCCACTTAACTCCATTTGTGTAACAGTCCCTTTCTCATGTTGGCTGAACATGTGTTTGACATCGACCTCAGTGTGAGTGACGGAGTCCTCTCTCCATCGGAACCTTGTACAGCTGTATTCGGTTACAGTGCTGGGGTAGTGTGCCCTGTCATCGGTGGTCAGGATTCTCAGCGGTTTTCTCGGTGGCAGCTGTTCTCTCTTTGGCTGACAGCAGGGCACAGCAAACCACAGCAGCATCCTGGTACAGATCACAGGGAGAGAGAGAGAAAGGGGGAAAGAAACAAACGAGGGCTGTTTTTAGTTGGACAGGGCAGCCTCTTTGCTTTAGTGGGCTGCGACTGGGTTTAGCTCGCCCTCGCCCATGTTTTGCCACATCTTGCTGCTGGCATGACGCTTGCCTCAGTGTTTTGTCAGTGGCTCTGGTGCTGCGTGTTGCAGCACATGCTGCGTCATGGAAATATATTGGCATTATCCCCCTTTTGCTCCGTGGCATTACAAGCCCTGGCATTGTGATGTCAGACGGTGCACAACCCACAGTATTGTTCTGTGCACACAGCATGTTTTGTGTATCCTTCAGTGGTCTGGGGCTTTGGTTGTCAGTGACTGTAGACTGGTTGCCAGGGTGGATGGAGGGGTCTGAGAGGTGGTAAAGCAAAGTCATTATCGAGGTTTCAGAAGCACGCATGTCCGCTATGTTGGTCTGTGTAGACAACAGAGCCAGCGTAAGCGTTTCTGAGGTAGGCAGTTTAGCTAGCAAAGTTCTTATGCTGTGTGTAATCACTTCAACCTTGAATGTGGGTGGGAGGCTTGGGAGTGACCACAGAATGTTGTTTAGTGTACCAGTTTTGGCAAGGGTGTCAGTGTGATCTTTAAAGTCCTTGTCTAGACTTGGTAGCTTCGAGTGTCCTTTTACCTTCTTCCAGTACATGATCACATTGTGTGTTTTTGTGATGTTATCACCTTGCTGGAACAGGTGTTGGTGTTTGACATGCTTGTTGTTTGCAAGTGTGAGTCCGAGTTCAACACATTCAGGTGAGGGTTGGAAGAAACCCCGTTTGTGGTGTAAGGTTTGATCACATTGCAGGTTGAGCCAAATAGCGACCCCTTTGGTGTAAGCTGGTACCACCGTACCCTGTTTGTTGACTAAGGTACAGAGGCATGAACTTGAGCCTGTCGTTAGGGCGTTGTACTCATGGCTGGCTGCTGGGGTTCCCGTGACCTCTGTGACCTGACCGTCTGGTTCTGTGGGAGTTCCCGTGACCTCTGTGACTTGACAGTCTGGCTCTAGCAACCTGTGTGGCTGGAGAGAAAGAGGTTCTCGCACTTGAGCAAAGTCTTTTAGCTGTTTGAAGTTCAGAAAAGGGTCAAAGTGTTCAAGCAGGTCTTTGTCGATGAGAGATGTATGAGTGTTCATTGGTGGGACATACATGGGATGTATTAGACTCATCGGAACGATTGTCAGGTGAATGGAAGCAACCTGTTCAATCTGGATGTCATTCTGTCTGTACACCTGTACATTCAGTTCATAAGTTTGAGGTGTAAGAGTTTGATCTTGTCTCTTAGCTTCAAATTGGAGTCTTTTGAAAAGGTGAGATGAGATCACCGTCAGGTTTGATCCTGTGTCGATAAGGTCTTCCATGCTGACCCCTTTTTGGCCCACCCCCTTTTGACGAGGCTGCTCAGGAATGTTAGCATCAGGGCAGGTGTGATGATCGGTGGGTGGTGAGGACCAGTCTTGTGTAGCTCGCTGCGAAGGCAGGTAGTCAAAACAGCATTTTCTGGTTTCTACATTTTCTACCTTGTGTTTGTGGTACCTGGTGTGAGGACCTGTGCTGTCTCGGTCAGGGTGTGCAGCTGTTGGCTGTGGAGCTTGGGTGTTGTTGTCACTTTGTGCTGTGACAGTTAGCTCTGTGGTCTGTAGATGACGGGCAGTGTTCTGGGTGCTCGGCTCATCTTCCTTGCGAGTTTTCATGTGAAAAAGATCTTTCAGCACCCTCAGGATCTCTGCTGTCTCAGACGTGGCTGCATTGTGTCTTTCTGACGTGGGCTCAGGATTGAGCTTACCAGTGTCGTGTCGAGAGTGGTTCCACTGCCGGCTGTTGGGGCTTTGTGTCCTGGATGGTGGGAATCGCTTGCTCTGGTGCGTTGGATGAGCACCACCATGATTGATCTGCTGGCTTGGAACGGTATTGACTCTCTGTAAAAATGTCTGTGACTGTGGCGTTGCAAGGCGCCATCTAGGGTTAACTCCAAGCAGTGCTCAGAGACAGAAACTTTGGGGTTTTTCACAGTCTTTTCACAAATAGTCTTTTGCTTGGTGCAAGCTTTGTGGGCTAAGTTCTGTAACTCTTGTGTAGTCCTGTTACGTGGACACGCTGGGACTCTAAGATGAAAACTCCAACTGGCATGTAGGTTTAGGAGGAACAGAGTTTTTAAGTTCACATCCTGTTCCATACCTGGTCTGTTGCATGCTCCGAAGTAGGCTTTTCGTAGCTGACTACAGAAAGTCTGTGGGTTTTCAAATCGGCCCTGTTTGAGGTCCATAGCAATAAGGAGCCCATGGTCTGAGTTTGGATCAGATAATTCAAGAATCAAAGTCTGTAGCAGTTGCTGGTAGTACACTTTGACAGTCTCTGGTTGACGATCCAGAAAACAATACATATCACGGCTGGACGTGATTTTTAACAGGTACAATGTGTTCACATCTGTCACGTTGGCGACAGTTTGCAAATGAAAGTCAATGGCTTGTAAAGAAGCATGAACGTCATGTCCTCCTGCAGGATCTGGATTGAATGTAGAGATGCTTCTGGCTAGCTTGTCAAGTTCTCTGTGAGCCCTGCAGGGTTTAGTGGCATGCGTTCTCTGGAAGGGTTCTCTCCCCTCCGCTGTTGACAGGTGTTCTTGTAAGCTGGCTGGTGATTTCTTTAGAAGTGAGCTTACACCCCCTTTTTCAGCTCTGGGTTCTTGGCTGAAAGGGTTGGAGTGGCGGGCGGGGAAGACTTTGGGGTGTGCGTTTCTCAGTTCTGTGTGAACAGTTTCAAGTTCATCTTGGAGCTTGTCTCTCTGCAGAATAAGCTTGTTGAATTTAGCTCGTGCCGCTTGCAAGTGTGTTTTGCAGGCCCAGGTTTAATAGTCTCTTTCTTTCTGTTCAGTCTCTGCTCTTTTTAGGAGAGCGTCACCTTGCTGGAGTTTTTTGTTGAGGTCTTTTCTGGCTTCTCTCTCCAGCTGTTCTCTTTGATCTGTGTCGAGGCGAAGATCTCGCAGGGCATTGTGAAGTCTTTCAACTCCTTTCTGTAGCTCTGGATCTGTGTCGTCCTCTTTCTCGCGCTGGTTCTGGGTCTCGAGGAGGAGCTGATCAAGATGACTCTGGGTTGGGGGGCGCTAGAGAGCACCACATGGAGCGGACGTAAATTTAGGGAGCTCCCTCAACAAGCCTCCAAAAACTAGTATTATTTGACTATTTTGACCGCGAAAGTTTGCTCAACAACATATAACAGTGAGATGAAGAAGACAAAGCCCAAGAAAGGTGACTCACCAACCAGCGCAGTTGAATATCTGGCCGAGAATCCGTCGTCTATTGAGCACGAGACCGATCGTGACATGGCCACAGACTCAACTGCTATCCTGTCAGCCATTCAAACTATGAATAAAGGTATGAACGATCGATTTAATTCGCTGGAAGCTACTCTATCTCAGCTGCAAACAGCGCTGTCTGAAACCACCTCGCGTATCGTGGACCTTGAGAGCGTTAAAGCTGAGCACGAAAGCCGCATTTCTGACCTGGAGGCCTCCTGTCAGGAAATATTATCAGCTAACAAGGCCCTACGTGCAAAACTGGATGATCTCGAGGGCCGTTCCCGACGACAGAACATTAAGATTGTTGGTCTACCCGAGAACGTGGAGTCTGGTCGCCCCACTGAGTTTGTGGAAAAACTAATCCCGAACCTCCTGGGAGCCGAGAACTTTCCTGCAGGAATCAAAGTTGACCGTGCACATCGCACCGGGCCTTTACCCCCGAAAGGAGGGCGTCCCCGAATTATGATCGCGAGGATACATCATTACCCGGTCAAGGAGATGATCCTGCGGCTTGCGCGGCAACACTCGCCTTTAAAATATGACGGAGTTCACATCTCATTTTTCCCAGATTTCACGGCTGAGGTACTTTCACAGCGAAGAGCGTTTGACGGAGTGAAAAGGAAATTGAAGGAGGCTGGTATTCGATTCGGAATGCTGTTCCCCGCACGTCTTCTTGTCACCCAGGGCACAAATAAGAAAATCTTTGGTTCGGTTTCGGATGCTGAATCGTTCGTTAACACCATCACTGTTCAAGACCCTTCTTGATTTGCTGCGCGTAGGATTGTTTTCAAATGTCGTTTCCATGGCTGAATGACTTAAATCATCGTTCCTGCTGTTTATCGGCGGCCTTTTGTACGAGGCTGTGAGTATTTAAGCAGAAAGGAAAAAAAAGAGACATTGTTCAGACTGCTTACGATCATGTTATTTGGTTAGATTATACATGTTATTAGTGTCTTATCTGCACGTACATGTTCATACTATCTGTTATATAATTTATATAGTTTAAACTGTGTGTGTGTATGTATATATATATATGTATATATGTATGTATGTATGTGTATATATATGTGTGTATGTGTATATATATGTATATGTATATATATATATATATATATATATAGATGTATATTTCTGTGTTACAAGGGTTGTGTCCTACATACACAATAGTTCAGCTTTATAGAGCAATTCTTTTGTTGATAACTTACACGGAGGCTGCATGGGAGTTCCCTGGTTTCTCTTTTAGAGGTTATTTTAGTAGGCAGGTTTTCCTCTTACTCCTTATGCTGCCCTGCAGCTCCACTGTTCATATGAGGGTTTTTTCCCGGCTTCATTTACAGAAGCTGATGAAAGGGGGAGGGTGGGTGGTCTTATCTTTTTTCTTTTTTTTGATTGTTGTCTCGATTTTAGTGTCTGCACATCTCCTTCAATGGTTACTTAAGTGGTTAATACCCCTTCAAATTCATTTTGCAGCTGCCACTACAATAGATATCATACTACATGATGTGCACTAGGGGGTCTTCACTTAAAGGTGGCACTGTCACTCTTGCCAGTTGGAATGTCCGGGGATTAAATAACCAGGTTAAGAGAGCTAAAGTTTTTTCTTATTTGAAGTCCATCCCTGCTGACATAATATTTTTACAAGAGACGCATATTAGGAATTCTGAACAAAGGCGACTGAGATGCAATTGGATCTCCCAGGTATTTCAATCTACCTTCTCTTCCAGGGCCAGAGGAGTAGCTATTCTGTTCCGTAAGTCAGCCCCTTTTAAGCATTTATCCACTATCAGCGATCCTAACGGCCGCTATTTAATTGTAACTGGCCTACTTTCCTCAATTCATATCACTCTGCTTAATGTGTACGGACCTAATTTTGATGACCCTGCTTTTTTTCGCAGAGTCTTTAATCTTTTACCAAGCACTCTGAACACGCACCTGATAATAGGTGGTGATTTTAACTTGGTGTTGGATCCCACTGTTGATAGATTTCCTTCTCGCTCTGGAATACCCCTGGCCAACGCTACCTCTGTTCTTAACGATCTGATTACCTCTTTTGATCTCGTGGATATTTGGAGACTAAAAAACCCAACGGACATGCAGTATACTTTTTTTTCGCAGGTTCATAAATCATACTCTAGGATAGATTTCTTTTTAGTTGATTCTAAAATTATTCCCTGTGTAAAATCAATGAAGCATCACAATAGAATCATCTCTGACCATTCAGCAGTGACAATCTCCCTAGATTTCATAGAAATTAAGCCCACCTATAACTGGCGTTTTAATCCTACTCTGCTCTCGGATGTCAAATTTTGTGAACAATTAACAGAGTTGTTAGCGGAGTTCCTCAAATTTAATGACACAGGCGAGGTTTCTGACTCGACACTTTGGGAAAGCCTAAAGGCTGTCCTGAGAGGACATGTTATTTCATACGAGTCCAGTCTAAAAAAGCAAAGGGTAAAACGCCTTTCAGAAATTGATAACCGTCTTACTCGGCTGGAGGACACTTACAGAGATTCAACGGACCCAGAAGTGCTTAACGAAATTACAGCACTTAAATTAGAATATAATTTGATTCTTTCAAACCAAGTTAATAATATGTTATTAAAAGTGAAGCAAAAACAGTTTGAACTTGGGGATAAACCAGACAAATTGCTTTCTCGTCAGCTGAGGGGGTTACAAGCCTCTAGGGCAATTCATAAAATCAAGAACAAAAATGGTGTCGTTCTAACAACTCCCGGTGAGATTAATGATACATTTAAAGAATTTTATGAAAATTTATACAAATCAAAGGTTTCTTCTGACCCCTCCGCTTTAGCAGATTTTCTTCATTCATTACAACTTCCAAAGTTAGGTTGCACAGAGCAGGCAGCTTTGAATGCGGACATAACGATAGAGGAAATATTAGCTGCGATTAAATCTTTCCCCAGTGGCAAGGCGCCTGGCCCAGATGGTTTCGGGATTGAATTCTACAAAAGATTTGCACAGGTGCTCTCTCCTTTGCTGTTGAGGATGCTTAATCATTCTTTTGACAGACATAAACTTCCCCAGTCCTTGTATGACGCAAATATTTCGCTGATTCTTAAAAAAAAACAAAGAAGAAACTGACCCATCATCTTATCGACCCATATCTCTTTTGAACTCTGACCTTAAAATTTTTACTAAAATTCTGGCTAATAGATTAAATAACTGTATAGGTAAAATTATCCACCCTGACCAAACTGGTTTTATTCCTGGCCGTTTTTCATTTTTTAATGTCAGGCGTTTAATGAATATATTATACACTAGATTTGAATCTAAGGCTAGTGTTGCAATTCTTGCCTTGGATGCAGAAAAGGCGTTTGACCAAATTGAGTGGGATTATATCTTAGCTGTTATTAAAGAATTTGGTATGGGTGATGCTTTTGCCTCCTGGGTGAAGTTGTTATACCTCCATCCTTCAGCTTCAGTTCTTACTAATTTTAACAAGTCATCACAATTCCAATTACATAGAGGCACTCGACAGGGCTGTCCTCTCTCGCCTTTGCTTTTTGCAATTGCAATCGAACCTCTCGCCCTTGCAATTAAAAATAACTCTTTAATTTCGCCCTTGAATTTAGGCCAAATCAACCATCATATTTCCCTTTACGCAGATGACATTATTCTGTATCTAAGCAATCCTGAACAGTCTATTCCACCCTTACTAAATCTTTTGGAAACATTTGGTAAACTCTCCGGTTACTCAGTGAATTGGCAAAAAAGTGAATTCTTGGCTGTGACTAACAACATCGATCCAATTTTTATGCGTAGCCTACCATTTAAAACAGCCATAAACAGTTTGAAATATCTCGGAGTTAATATTTCTAGAAACCCTAAGGATATATATAAGTTTAATTATTTAACAATGCTTGAAAACCTAAAGGACAATATAAAATGCTGGAGGACCTTACCACTATCAATGATGGGGCGTGTGAATGCTATTAAGATGGTGACGTTACCCAAATTCTTGTATCTTTTCCAGAATTTGCCGATTTATTTACCCAAAAAGTTCTTCAAAACTTTAGATTCTATTGTGTTGCCTTTTGTCTGGGGCTTCAAAGCACATAGAATATCTAAATTACATGTGTGTAAGCCTAGGTCACTGGGGGGGTTGGGTTTGCCAAATTTTCAACATTACTACTGGGCTGCTAATTGTAGAGCCTTAACTTATTGGCAGGACCCGCGCCCCGACAGTCCCTCAGTTGACATCCCTTCATGGCTTATGATTGAGCATGGTGCCTCAAATTCGTCACTCTCCTCATTACTTTTTGCTAACCCAGCGTCTTTTAAAGCTGCAGTAGGATCCCATTTTATGATTAATAACTCTCTTAGGATATGGCTTCAGATTAGTAAAGCATTTAAACTGCCTAATACCTCTTTTCTTGCTCCTGTCTGTCGTAACCATGCCTTTAAACCTTCACTACTAGACCCAGTGTTCTCAGGTTGGGCAAGAAAAGGGATCCTTACCTTGAGAGATTTATATATTGACAATAATTTTGCCACATTCACTCAACTAGCAGAGAAATATGACCTTCCTGCTTCACACTTCTTTAGATACCTACAAATTAGAAATTACGTTCGTTCCACTGTGCCAAATTTTGAAATATTATCAGCCGATAATGAATTATATAAAATGCTTACTGGCGTTCCCAACACTCCAAAGTTAGTTACAAAATTTGTTGATTTCTTCACAAGTCAGTTAGATTTTTCCACTATTCATCTGAAAAATGCTTGGGAAGAGGATCTAGATGTTCAGCTCTCTGAGGAGGACTGGGAAAAATGTCTTAAAAATATATACACCTGTTCTATTAATGCCAGGCACCAACTTATTCAATATAAGGTGTTACACAGATTACATTACTCAAGGGTTAAACTTAATTCTTTCTATCCTACTATCTCCCCTCTCTGCAACAAATGTGAATCTGCGGAGGGCTCTCTTGGTCATCTTTTCTGGGCATGCCCAAAACTGGGTGAATTCTGGTCAGAAGTTTTTCAGTTTCTTTCTGAAGCTTATACCTGTGAACTTCCCTTAGATCCTGCGACTGCCGTTCTCGGCTGGTCGGCCTCCTTGCGGCGCCTTAATAATGCCACCCGATTGCCTATTCAGTATGGTTTGATGATTGCCAAAAAATCTATACTCTGCATGTGGAAGAAAAATTCGAAGCCACTATTCAAGATTTGGTTGTTAGAACTTTCCTCCACTCTGCATGTGGAAACACTGAGATATAGTATTTCTGGAAATTTAGATAAATTTGAAGCCTCCTGGAGGCCTCTTCTCAACCACTTGTTAAAAATCAATAATGATGAGGCTATTTAAAATGTATTTTTATTCTTTTATTTTTATTATTCTTATATTTTTATTCAAATGTATTGTAATTTCCGTTGACTTCTGTCTTCAATGTAAGGATACCCAAGTATATCTCATGTGCTTCAGTGGTACAATCTCACCTGGGCTAATGTCACACTAGCCAAAAAATCTGTTCTGACCTTCCTTGCCTGTGCCTGGTAATGTGGTTATCTGCAAACTTGAATCTAACTGAAGGAGTTGTTTTTTTTTTTGTTTTTTTTTTTTTGTGTAGTTGTATTTGGTTCTGTCCTGTGGTTGTATTGTCTATTTGTTTGAAATTCTGAAAATGATACAATAAATATAATATACAAAAAAAAAAAAAAAAAAGATGACTCTGGGTTGGGGTCTGGTCCTTCCAGGCCTCCTCCGTGATGTTGCTCCGTTCACTGAGCCGCGCCTGGGCGACGAGAATGTGAACTAGGCTTCCGAAGATCCTGGCGAGTTCTCTGTAGTAGTCGCTTTTGGTTGGATTGTGTGCCATCAGTTCATCTAGCTCGGTGTCTAGTTGCTCTGGGTGCTGCAGGTTACTGGCGTCCTTGGGCAGGAAGGGGGTCGTCACTGCTTTCAACCATGTCGAGAGGTGGCCCCCGTGGACTGCTGGACTGGATGCCTGGAACATCCTGATTCTCTGTCGGTGAGAGAAGCACAGCATACACACACACAAAAAGACCAATGCAAGTTCGTTCTACGTTTAACGAGCTATATTCATACGGGCTGTGCCGCTTATGAGAATTTTGGGACTAACTGATGCAAACAGTCAGACAGTTAAGTAGCCAATTAACTTGGGTCAACGAAGGACCTGAAATGGAGATTTGACAGGCAGTAGCCTAGCGGGTCGTTTGATGACACTGGCTGCTGGTTGGCTCTACGATTTAACCTCGTGTTGGTGGCTCACAGGTTACTGTCTCTATCTGAAATGAAAGAAACAAATCACAACAGAACAGGGGATAGAAAAAGATCAAAGTGAAACACAACACTTGAAATGAAATAACAACAATTGAAACACAATGTATTAGTGAGAATAAGGAGGCCTAAGCCTACTGCTAGGATTTAAGATAGGGCCAACAGGTGAGTGGGCTATCAGGGTAGGAAACCTAGAAATATGGTGTGGCTTAAAGAAGCAATAGGGTCAAACACTTTAAATATATCCGGGGGAATATCTAATATTCTGTGGCTTATAATAAGTGGATGGGTTTAATCACATTTGGTTCACCTGGGTGAATTGAAGTCATTCAGGTGGAAACCAGTGGCTGGGTCAACCTCTCCGGCGCTCCCCAAACACTCAACCGCAGTGTCCCCGGTTCTCCGTTACTCTGGCAACGAACAGCTTGTGACTTTTAGCACAGCCTCTGGAGTGCCAAATTGCTGATGTCTCCACTGCGTGCCACTAACGGACAGAGACAAGAGGAACCGAGTTTCACTCGCAGCCAGTATCTGTAACACCGGTCGGGCAGCCCTGCTCACTAGAAACCTGAGATGGCTGTCCGATCACCAAGGGAGTTCTACAATGAAATACACAAAGGATGAAAAAAGGCAACATAAAGTTAATTAAGGTTTGGTTTGTTTAACATCAGTTGAGTAACTACATATGTAGAAAGGAAAGGTAACAGCTTTACCTAATAATGATAAAACAAAGAAAGGGAATTATGATAATAATGGTAATTATCAAAATAACCTAAGCCAAAAGAGAGAAGAAAAATAATAAAAATCAAAATAAAAGACAGGAATGAAACAAGGGAGAAGGAGTAGCTGGTTTTCACCACAAGGGGGGGGAAGTACTGCTTCTCTGTCTTTAACCTTAAAAATTAAAAACTGGTTTAAATCAAAATAAAATAAGCATGTAAGAATTAAAAGGAAAATCTGAATAATATCCTATAATAACCCATGGTAGCTTGTAAGTTATCATTAATAATTATGAAATTAATCAAACAGGGTGAGATTAATCAAAAAGGGTAAAAGTGGATGTGCAATTCAAAACAGAATGGAAAAGACAGAGGTCTGTTAGTCGATTTAACAGGAGACTGCCACTAGATGGCTTACCTTCTAAGTGGGTCAATCAGTAGTTGACCTGAAACATCTAGATTTCCACTATTAAACAATTACATTTTAATTCAAATCATGTTTGAACCAAACTCAAAATAAATGTAAACAGTCAAAGGCAGGGAAATTCTTTTGTTTCCCTGTAATAATATTCGCACGAGCAAAGCTGTAAATGCAAATAATTATCGATAATTTAAACAGCTAATTCAACACCTCAAGGGGAAAGATTAGCAATTAGAGCGCATTATCTGAAACGGCCACGGGATGGCGACTTTGCACTCATGCAAGCTGGAATCAGAAAGCAGGGCGTAACCTGAAATTTCTAAACCACGTGTTCCCTCTGGTGTTTAGATAGTGGAATTACAATTTCAATATGACTTAGAAATTATCTGATCGTTTGTCAGGCTGATTTTCTGCATCAAAAATCACAAGTAACAAACAGAAAGTTTTGATTCTGTGGTGCTATATTAAACATAGGGTGAAGGAAGGATCCGTTCACTTCCAAAACACAAATGTAACAAAACAGGAATTTTCCATCTGTTGACTCCAATAGACATTTATCAAAATAGCACTTATGATTTAAATGTTTTAGGTTTAAAATTCGGGTAGCTAAGCCAATTTTAGACCAGGAGTTTTTACCGTTTAATTTTTGAATATCACTGTGGTTCACCACAAATTCAATAACGATATTTAATGAGCAAGGCCTTTTTAACTGAATCAGAGGAACATCGCTCATGTTCAGATTTACATGTTGCAACTAATAAAAGATTTCTTCATCTTTTAATTATTCATATTAAAAATGTTCTCACTGTAAAAAGATCTTGATCTTTCTTAACAGGATACTTTTTAACATTATACTGCAGTTTACTTTCATTAAAATTAACAGTGACTATACTGTTAAGTTTCTATAAATACCTAACGTGCTGACTGACCAGCTTTTTTTTTTTAGTCAGTTAGGAGTGAGTTCGCGTCTTGCGACTTATCTCACAAGTAACGTTACATAATTTCATAGCGTACGGGCAGAAATTATTAAAAAAACATATACACAGATTGATTGCTCACACAACGACGTTTGAAATGCCCGTGTTATCTCCACCAAAATGTAACAACAATGAGTTTTACATAGTAATTAACTCAAATGATATATAGGGAATTTGAATAATTAATCAGGAATATGATTAATATATATCTCAGATGACAGTTACATTAAATTTTATTGATTATGAAAAATAGCTCAATTGTCTATACCAATAACTAATCACAGGGCACTGTAACTTACTCATTAATATGTCAATATTCCATTCTTCATATCAATTATTGTGATATCTCTTACTGTAAATTACTGCAAATCAAACAGTGGTTTGTCCAGCAAACCAGATTGACCTATCAATTTTCAATAAAGTTATTACTCCTTATAATTCAAGGAAAAATATTATCTGGCCATGAAAACATTATCCTATCCTTATGATAAATTTAGTTTCTAAATGTAAAGCTTTTAGCTAAAGATCAGACCTTTCAGTGACTCATAATGTGAGTGGGGTGGAGTCCAAGCCAATCATGGATATATGGTTTTTTAATAATTCAACTAATAATGCATCAAACTACAAATCACACAGAGTAAATATGCGTACGACAATACAGACAGTAAACTTTACAAGACATAACGGAATCCAAATAAAAGAGAGAGAGAGAGAGAGAGAGAGGGAGAGAGAGAGAGAGAGAAAGAGAGAGAGAGAGAAATGAATGAGGTCGCAGAAGGAGCTCAGATATGGAAATCAGTCAGTAAACCTTAGCAGCCAACACAACTCAAATCATAGCAACACTTTAAAGCAGCATTTAAATCTCCATAGAGAACGATACTTGCATGGCCCAGTGGGTGAGCGTGGTACCGGCTACGCGCGTATGATGCGCGGGTGAGCTGCTCTGGATCTTGGCGTGAGCGTGGGGTCACGTGGTCCTTTGTGGCAAAGGGGTGTTCCTTCATCTTCGCGCGGAATTTGAAAGGTTCAACAAACAATGTTCCAGAATTCGTCTTCCTTGTGTGGAGAGGCGAATAGTCGAATAAACTTAGTAAAGAAAAGAAAACAAACAACAAAAACGAAAGCTTCCAAAGAAGCCATGAAAATGGCTTTCCTCTCCTCAGTCCCTGTGCTGAGGGGGACGGCGAAATGAGCACAGCCCAAGGCCGCGCGGGAGCGACGTTGGTTGCACAGGAGAGCAGCATGTCCGAGAATGAAGAACGAGAAGAAGAGAAGAGAGGGCGGATATTGTCCGGTCGGTTCTTATGGCTTGGGATGGTTCACGCCTCTTTTTGCGTAAGCACCTAATGAACGTCCGCGATCTGAAGCGGGGGAAAAGTTTCTTTGTCTCTCCCCTAGTGATTTAGGGGTTGTCCGATTTCATCAGGGATATTCTAGCAAGTTCTCAATTCCAGATTAAATAATTTTTTCATTACTTTGCTCTAGATAAATGGGTCTGTCAAAGCATGATGATTACACAGATACCAAAAACAATATATATAAATGATCAAAACATGAAGTTACATTCAAATGCAGAATTACAGACATTTAAAGATTTGATTAACACATGATAACACTGCAGATAGTCCTGATTTATATGGGAAACCTCTCATGTACCGCAAAAACAATACTATATCCATTAAGACTAAATTTTTAGTACATTTTACCATTCTTTTGTGCCCACCCAGCACCAGACGTCATTTGGACGTCATTTTCTGGTCAAAATCAAGTCGGCCCGTCATGGCCATCTTTTAGACCAAAAAGCGACGTTGAAAATTGGTCTTCGTTTGGTCCGTCGGATTTGGTCCAAATTAAGCCCAAAAAGCGACGTTGAAAATTGGTCTTCGATTGGTCCATTGGATTTGGTCCAAATTAAGCCCAAAAAGCGACATTTAACGTCTTTTTTTTTTTAATCCAAATTTAGCCCAAAAATAGATGTAAATGGGCTTTAGTCCAAATTTAGCCGGAAAAAAAAAAAACTTTTATTTCGCACCACAAAGCCATTAACATAAACTAGTGAATAAATATATTAGACATCATGTCTGAAGCACTGTTAAATATATTTAAAAATATTTTGAAAAACACTTGGTCACGCGCTGTACTGGAGTCACCATGGAAACGAGGCTCAGCTCAACTGACAAGCAGCTGAACGGACGCTGTCTCTCGTGGTTGTTTTCACAAATTTCAGGTAAATTTAATCCCTAAATTACACAAATATTACATAAAAGTGTCCCTGAAACTTTCTTTCATGTAAATGACACGCTTTCGTTTAAAAATGTACTTTATAGAAATGGTCAGTGTCTTCAGAAAAAGTCAGAAAACGTTTAAGGGGCAGATTTATCATGTATTTACATTTACATTTATTCATTTAGCAGACTTTTATCCAAAGCGACTTACAGATGAAGACAGTGGAAGCAATCAAAAACAACAAAAAGAGCAATGATACATAAGTGCTATAACAAGTCTCAGTTAGCTTAACACGGTACACATAGCATGGGATTTTAAATAATATAATAAATAAAAAGAAAACCGATAGAATTAGGAGCCAAGGAGTGTGGGGGTTGCAGAACATGGCTCTCTTTGAGAAAGTTAAAATGATTCTTCTGAGAAACTATTCCAATTTATACGCTAGAAAAATTATAATCCTCGCATAACAAGGATTAACTATGGTACACACAAAACATATTCAAAATACATATCATTAATAAAATGATGAAAGTAAGGAACTTCTACGAAAGGTTTCCTTTGTCTCCAGTGTTGAGGAATTTGGGGGGGGTTTCAGGTCTCCTTTGAGGCTCGCATGGGTATCGTAAAATAATTTAAGTCCAGCCAGGCTGGCGCCAGGCCAGGCATTTAATGCAAACAGGTTTCCATTTTTATGCCTGAATTTAACCCATGAATCGATGACCTGCATATCTGTTACACCATTGTCTTGAAGACTCGTCCGAGAAAGTTTTTTGGTTCAAGTGATGGTTTGAACACGTCAAATTGCATTTATAAAGGTTATCGTCTTAAAAGAAATTGGTGTTGAGTGACCGCTAGGTGTCATCCTTGTTCTATGAATGGATCTGTTCAATAGGTGGAAAGCTGAGCATGGGTCACGTGTGTCACCATAAATTCGAGGGCACAAGAGATGTTAGACGCAGAGCGTCGTAATTCATAGATGGAACCAGAAAACTGTCAAAAACATGCTACTCCTGCATGAGATAAGATGGTTTTAATTACATTTACATTTACATTTATTCATTTAGCAGATGCTTTTATCCAAAGCGACTTACAGATGAAGACAGTGGAAGCAATCAAAAACAACCAAAAGAGTAATGATATATAAGTGCTATAACTAGTCTCAGTTAGGTCAACACAGTACGCGTAGCATGGGATTTTAAATAATATAATAAATAAAAAGAATACAGATAGAATAAAAAAAAGAATAGAGCAAGCTAGCTAGAGGTCTTTACACTGTAACAACAATGAGTTTTCACCCACAATTTCATCCGGCCCGAGACTAGAATCCACAACCCTTCAATTGGGAGTCCAACCCTCTAACCATTAGGCCACGACTTCCCCAAATGATATATAATTATATATATAATATATACATTAAGACTACATTTGAGTACATTTTACCATTCTTTTGTAAGGATTAGATTTCCTGTCCTGTGGTCCTGTGTGGTCGTAAAATTGTTAAGAGCTGCAAAGGAGTGGGGGTTGCAGAACATGGCTCTCTTTGAGAAAGTTAAAGTGTGGAGAAACAAATCCAATTTATACACTAGAAAAATTATAATCCTTGCATAACAAGGATTAACCATGGTACACACAAAACATATTAAAAATACATATTATTAATAAAATGATTAAAGTAAGGAACTTCTATGAAAGGTTTCCTTTGTCTCCAGTGTGTTGAGGAATTTGGGGGGTTTTCAGGTCTCCTTTGAGGCTCGCATGGGTATCGTAAAATAATTTAAGTCCATCCAGGCTGGTGCCAGGCCAGGCATTTAGTGCAAAAAGGGTTTCATTTGTATGCCTGAATTTAACCCATGAATCGATGACCTGCATATCTGTTACAACACATACACTCATATATGTAATTGCATAATAAATGAAAAGAAAAATAGAATACAAAAAAATTAGAAAGGTAGTTAGATTTTTTTTAAGAATAGAAATAGAATATTGAGTGATAAAGTTAAAGGGTCAAATAAAGATGGAAGAGATATGTTTTAAGCCAATTCTTGAAGATGGCTAAGGACTCAGCTGCTCGGCTTGAGTTGGGAAGGTCATTCCACCAGGAAGGAACATTTAATTTAAAAGTCTGTAAAAGTGACTTTGTGCTTCTTTGGAATGGCACAATCAAGCGACGTTCACTTGCAGAACGCAAGCTTCTAGAGGGCACATGAGTCTGAAGTAACAAATTTAGGTAAATGGGTGCAGAGCCAGTGGTAGTTTTGTAGGCAAACATCAATACCTTGAATTTTATGCAAGCAGCTACTGGAAGCCAATGCAAATTTATAAACAGAGGTGTGACGTCTATTCTTTTTGGCTCATTAAATATTAATCTTGCTGCCGCGTTCTGAATTCATTGTAAAGGTTTGATAGAATTGGCTGGAAGACCTGCCAAGAGGTCATTGCAATAGTCCAGCCTGGACAGAACAAGAGCTTGAACAAGGAGTTCAAGAAAGGGCTTGATCTTCTTAATGTTGAATAAAGCAAATCTGCAGGATCGGACAGTTTTAGCAATGTGGTCTGAGAAAGTCAGCTGATCATCAATCATAACTCCAACGCTTCTAGCTGTTTTTGGAGGAGTTATGGTTGAAGTGCCTAACTTGATGGTGAAATTGTGATGGAACGATGGGTATGCAGGAATCACAAGCAGTTCTGTCTTGGCAAGGTTGAGTTGAAGGTGATGGTCCATCATCCAGGAAGAAATGTCTGTTAGACAAGCTGAGATGCGAATAGCTACCGTCAGATCATCAGGATGGAATGAGAGGTAGAGTTGAGTGTCATCAGCATAGCAGTGTTATGAAAAGCCATGTTTCTGAATGACAGAACCTAATGATGCCATTTAGACAGAGAAGAGAAGAGGTCCAAGAACTGAGCCCTGAGGCACCCCAGTAGTTAGATGTTGAATCTTGGACACCTCATCTCTCCAAGATACTTTGAAGGACCTATCTGATAGGTAAGACTCAAACCATTGAAGTGTGGTTCCTGAGATGCCATTTGCCAGTAGGGTTGATAGGAGGATCTGGTAAATAACCGTGTCAAAAGCAGCGGACAGATCAAGCAGGATAAGTACTGAAAATTTGGATTCTGCTCTTGCCAGTCTTAGAGCTTCAACAACTGAGAGCAAGGCCGTCTCAGTTGAATGTCCACTTCTGAAGCCAGATTGGTTGCTTTCAAGGAGATTGTTGTGTGTGAGAAATTTAGAGACTTGTTTGAACACAGCTCTTTCAAGTGTTTTTGCAATGAAAGGAAGAAGAGAAACTGGTCTGTAGTTCTCTAAAAGAGATGGGTTGAGGTTGGGTTTCTTAAGTAGTGGAGTTATACGTGACTAAATGATGAGGGGAAAACACCAGTGTGGAGGGAAGTGTTGATGATGTGAGTGAGTGCAGGTATAACTGCAGGAGAAATGGCTTGAAGAAGATGAGATGTTATAGGATCAAGTGGGCAAGTAGTAGGGTGATTAGAAAGGATGAGTTTTGAGACTTCTGCCTCAGAGAGTGAAGAGAACGATGTAAACGAGTGTAAGTTTGCTGGTGATATGAGCTTGAATGATTGTGGTGTGGAAAATTGTGCACTAACTAATGTGTTTAATTTTATTAATGAAAAACGTTGCAACGTCGTCAGCTTTTAGAGATGAAGCAGGAGGGGGAGGAGGATAATGTTGTTTAATTAACAACATCTTTAAAGATATTATGATTGCGTCAGTAATTCAGACGAGAGTGAACTGTGGCGTGCAAACACAGACACAGGGACCTTCAGCTCTCTAAAAAACACCTCCTTCAACTCTCTAAAATGTAGAATGGATTTTTGTTTATCTGAAACAGTCGGTTTCAGTATATATCTTTTTTATAACCGTTTCATTTATAACCTTTTAAAAGAACAGAATGTTTTTCAACCTTAGTAAATTGCTTTAGATTATGTACAGAACAGAATATAAAGAACGGAATGTTTTTCAACTTTAGCTCTGCTGTCCTGAGGTATGAAAAGGAGGGGGTCTTCCATGGACACTGAGAACGCGCGCATGCGGGCACGAGCGCGGCTCAACTATGTTTTATGAGACAGGGTAAGCTCATTCAGGAAAAGGAGTATTTTTGTTTTTACCACTTTTTAATAATTTGAACACATTATTACAACTTTTTAAAATTTAGGGATTATAATTTGAAAATCATTTTAACCCTAACAAAACATTGACCGTGTCTCATTGTGATCGCTGTTTCAGAGAGAGTCTGACAGATGGAGCTGTGAGTCCCCGTTTCACAAACTGTAGGTTCTCTAAAGTAATCCAATTGGTTTTAGTAAGCTTTTTATATTCTTTTAAAGAACAGAATGTTTTTCAACCTTAGTTAAATTGCTTTAGATTATGTATATTATATAAATTATAGAATATAAAGAACGGCATGTTTTCAACTTTAGCATGATAATTAATTGTATTATATAAATTATATAAAGAATAGGATGTTTTACATATGAATGTGAAATAACTAAATGTTTTTTCAACCTTAGTTAAATTGTTTTAGAATATATATATTATATAAATTATATAAAGGATAGGATGTTTTATATATAAATGTGAAATAACTGAAATGTTTTTTTAACCTTTAATTGCTTTAGATTATGTATATTATATAAAGGATAGAATATAAAGAACGGCATGTTTTCAACTTTAGCATGATAATTAATTATATTATATAAATTATATAAATTATAGAATGTTTTATATATAAATGTGAAATAACTGTCTGACACCCACTCCCATTACATTCCTGAGCAATATATAGATGGGATCGGTGTCAGACAGTTCTCTCTGCATGCAGCCATCCGCACACGCACACATATAACCACACGCACACATAACCATATAACTGGGACAAAGTTCAAACAACCTAACTGGGACAAAGTTCAAACAACCGGCAAAAGCTTCTGTCAAAACCACATGATCGATGCATGGGAGGGTTCATATACCGTAAAACTACCCGTCAAAAACTATGATTTAGGACTAACTATGTCAATAGGGTAAAAGCTTCTGTCAAAACCACATGATCGATGCGTGGGAGGGGTCAATAGGTTAACCCATGAACTCATTCGGAAAGTTCTACCAATCCATCATAAGGTCACCGGAAGTTCAACCTGTCAAAAGGTCAAAGGTCAAAGTCGTAAATTATCTTGACACATAGTATAGTATAAGCACTACTACTGACATTACAGTAGAGACTGGGAAATAGTGGAGAAAGATGAAAAAAATTCCAATTATACAATAACACACATTAGAATGGAATCTGGAATCTCATGACCAGAGCAGAAAGCTGATGTAAAAAGTGAAGCACAGTTAATTGCTTTTCAGCTTAGAAACAACACAATGGCTGCATCCGAAAATGTAGGCAGGTCACTTGCTGCCTTGCCATCTAATCAGTCAATGACTTTGCAGGCAGCGTTTTTGCCCGAAGGCACCTCGTGAAACGGATTTCAGACAGGCTTCTGAGGCGGAGTAATGGTTTAATGTGGTTTAAATGGTTTAAAGGTTCAGTGTGCCGTGTTAGAATAAACTACTTCCACTTTATTCTGTGCCTTGATTTATAGGCCACCTAACCTAAACAGTGCTTTTATTAGCGGTTTTTCAGAATTTTTAACTTTTATCTTGCCTCTGTATGATCATATGTTAATTTTAGGTGACTTTAATGTACATTTATGGTGCCCAGGTTGACCATTTGTTGCTGAATTTTGTAATGTCTTGGATTCCTTTGGTCTAAGTCAACACATAAATCAAGCAACACATGTCCTTGGTCATACTCTCGACCTTATATTGTCATATGGGACACGTAATGATAATGTTAATATTGAAAATGCTTCCTTATCTGATCACAAGCCGATTGTTTTTAATGTCCCTGCTGTAAGCTCTGGTGTGTTAATTACGCCTATTGGCTACTACTCCCGTTTTATAAACTCACTTACTGCTTCTCAGTTTAGTGAATGTTATCTATCTAATGCTGTTGAATTATTTATCTTAAATGCTGCCGAGTCTTCCTCTGCGGCCGTCAAGGTATTTTTCTGATTTAATTGCCACACATCTTCATAGCCTAAGATTTTATTTACCATGATTAATTCAATAATTAATCCGAGTTGCCAATTTCATGGGGAACTCTCGGCTGAACTTTGTGAGAAATTTTTATTATTTTTTTCTGAAAAAGTGATTGCCATCCGTTCTTCCTTTACTTTACAGTTCCCAGATCTGACTTTGAATTCGTTGGCAACTCGGGTATGCTTTTATAGTTTTCAACATGTTTCTTTAAAGGATCTGGGTGATCTGGTCAACCAAATGAAAATAACTTCCACCTCACTTGATGTCCTTCCCTCAGAGATTATAAAAGCATCTTTCTCTGAAATTGGCCCCAGTATCCAAGTATTGATAAATTAATCTTTGGATGCTGGGTTAGTGCCAAATTGTTTTAAGCATGCTGTTGTTCAACTTCTGCTTAAGAAACAGGGTTTGGATGAGGGTACTTTGAATAATTATCGCCCTTTCTCTAAGCTGTCTTTCCTGTCAGAGTTGTTAGAAAAAGTTGTACAATCACAATTGATCCTGTTTTAAAATTCAGCAAATTTATTGGAACCTTTCCAATCTGGCTTCACTGCTTATCATAGCACAGAGTCTGCTTTGTTAAAGGTATCTAATGATATTTTACTTGCAGTTGATGCTGGTAAAAAGTTGATCATGATGTACTTCTTTGGCGTTTAGAGCATTTGATTGGTATCAAGGGTACTGCCTTACAGTGGTTCACTTCATATGTTAGAGACAGGTGCTTTTCTGTATCATTGGGCAAATTTTTCTCTTCTTCAGCTCCTATTATTAGTGGTGTCCCTCAGGGTTCCATTTTGGGCCCGCTCCTTTTTAACTTATATATGCTTCCATTAGGGAATATTATTAGAGGGCACAATGTTTCATTTCATCTATACGCTGATGATACCCAGTTGTATATCCCATTGAAAGCTGCTGATTCCATTCAACAATTGTTGGACTGTCTTGATGATGTCAAGAAATGGTTAAAAAATAACTTTCTCCAAATTAATGAAGCTAAAACTGAAATTATTGTTTTTGGTCCCCCGAAATTGAGAAACGAGCTTATTAAGGAACTTGGCAATCATTTCCCCTCAGTTTCTTCTCAGGTCAGGAACCTAGGTGTCATCTTGGACTCTGAATTATGCTTCACCAAGCAAATAAATTCGGTTGTTAAAAATAGTTTTTATCAGCTACTGATAATTTCTAAACTGAAATCATTCTTGTCGTTTCAAGATTTGGAGAAGGTCATTCATGCTTTTATCACATCATGTTTAGATTATTGCAACTCCTTGTATTTGGGCCTTCCTCAGTCAACCATTTCTCGACTCCAGATGGTTCAAAATGCAGCTGCAAGGATGTTAACCAGAGCAAAGAAATTTGACCATGTCACCCCGATCTTAACATCGCTCCACTGGCTCCCAGTCCATTTCAGAATTTAGTTTAAAATTATTTTGTTTGTTTTTAAAGCTCTTAATGATCAAGCCCCCTCTTATTTAAAAGATCTTATTATCCCACATTCATCTAGTAGATCCTTAAGGTCTGCTGATCAGTATCTTTTATATGTCCCTCGATCACAGTTAAAAACCAAGGGCGACAGAGCCTTTTCAGTTGCTGCCCCTCGCTTATGGAATCAGTTGCCACTGGATATTCGTCTAGCACCTTCTATAATCATTTTTAAAAAGAGGCTGAAAACATATCTTTTCTCCCAGGCGTTTTAATTCTAATCTTAGCACTGTGTTTTTTAGTATATTGTCTTCCAAGCTGTTTTATTCTTATTTTATATTTATTTATTATTTTTGTTCTTTTTTTTATATACTCTGTTCAGCACTTTGGTCAGCTACGCTGTGTTTAAATGTGCTATATAAAAAAAATTTACTTTAATGATCTACAGCAAAATATAGAGAGCTTTGGTTATAACTAACTTTCATTACTGCAATATTAATTTCTTGCTAGAAATTAGAGCAATAAATGCCTGCTTTTGGAGCTGCATGCATCTGAAACACACAGCTAATGTGACATCAACCTTAGAAATAAACATTATTGATATCATATTTCACCGCTAAATACAGCGAACCCCCGTTGAAATGATTACACGAGAATGCTGGTCTCATTTAACCCTGTTCTCATGGCCTTATCTGCGTGTCCATAGAGCGATTGCATGCTCTAGCTGCATATTACTCCAGGTGTATGAACACAGATGTATAAATGCTGCTGCAAATATGCTTAATAATCATTCCTGCAATCGATGCAAACCACCAGGCAACATACACAGCGATATGGATTAAAAAGCATTCACTTATCTTAGATGTGGATTTCAGATGTTCTGAAACAAACTCCAACAGTTTGATTTGCAAGCAGCGATGCAATCGGTTAATTGCAATAGACCGCAAGTAACAGGTGTCAAGACTGGATTGGTACACGTCAAGAACAGCAAACTGTCAGCTGATGCAAGCGTGACTAACGTGACCTGACTGAACTAACGCGATGCTCGATATCTCAGAGGATCACTGAGTTTGCTGAAAAACAGTAGGTAATTTGCTCTGGAATTATCACAGAGGTTGTGTGAGATAAACACAGACGTGGCAGATTCGGACCGGATTAAAATCACCAAGTACATCTGTGAAACAAATATTTCTGTAACGTCACCCTGTAGGTGGCCTACCTTTGAAGTACTAACCAGGCCTAAACCTGGTTTACTTCTGAAATCGGGCATAGACTCTTTTTTTTTTGTACAATTTTTAGATAATTATTGAAAAAATCCAAAAGCTTACAGCACCTGGGATTCACAGGCAGTCTCCCATCCAAGTATTAACCAGACCCAAACCTGCTTAGCTTCCGAGATCAGACGAGATCAGGCATAGGTTGGTTTGTCCATAAATGAGAGCTGCTCCAAAGAGAGAGCTATTTAACCAGGCACAAACCTTCTTATATTCCAAGTTTGGGCATAGACTCTTTTTTTTTTTTTGCAAGATTATTTGATTATTAGTGAAAAATCCAAAAGGTTACAGCACCTGACTTTCCAGGCGGCCTCCCTTCCAAGTACTAAGCAGGCCCAAACCTGGTTTGCTTCTGAAATCGGGCATAGACTCTTTTTTTGTAAGATTTTTAGAGAGTAATTGAAAAAATTCCAAAAGCTTGCAGCTGTCAGGGCTCGGGAATGATCTGTCCAAACCCCCTTTTTACTACTGGTTTATCAATTTTTTTAGTTTCTAATCATTTTCCTACCTTTTTATTCATTTTTGTTTCCATTTTTTCCCTCTCTTTGATTTAATCTATTTTCTCTGGTTTTTATTCCCTTTGCTCTTGTGCCGGCTGATCCCGCTCTTCAATCAAGGCTGTGGCTCGTCTGATGCACCTGTTCCCTCTATCTCATTACCCACCCTATTTATTCTGCTTTATTTCTCTACTCTTTGTCAGTGTTTTCTGTGATGTATGGCATTTTGGCTTCGGCTCCATCCTGTTCCTCCTGTCTGGTCTGGTCACTCTATTACAACTCACCAGTTGGTGAAACATGTGCCCTCAGAGCCTTTTGGACTGTTCTTCTGGTTCACGACCCGGCCTGTTTTTGACCCTGTTGCTGCTCGCCATTCTCAGCCCTGTCTGCACCTCGCTTGACCCCGTCTGCTCGACTACTCTCCTGCCTGCCGTCTCATACTTGTTGCCCTTTCCGCTCCTTGTGCTCCTGGAGGCTGAGCACACGACACCTACGCCGTGCTGTTGGAGGTCAAGACTGAGTTTTTTCCCGTATTTACTTTTTTTTTTTTTTTTTTTTCTGGACATTAGGCCTTTGCCTCCCCCTCTAATAATATTTTTTTTTTTCAGACTCATCTGCTCTTGGTTCATTACCTGTCCTGACAGCAGCACGTGGTATTCCCAGGCGGTCTCCCATCCAAGGACTAACCAAGCCAAAACCTGTTTAGATTCTGAGTTTGGGCATAGACTCTTTTTTTTTGTGAGATTTTTAGATAATTAGTGAAAAAAATCCAAAATCTTACAGCACCTGGTATTCCCAGGCAGTCTCTCATCTAAGGATTAACCAGACCCAAACCTGCTTAGCTTCCGAGATACATCACATATTTCCCATATTATTTATTTTTGCTACAGAAAGTCATAAAAGAAATACAGACATTGACTTAAGTTTACATTAAACGTTCCTAAGGAAACAGCCCTTTTCACTAATGTAAAAATGACATTCCCAAACCCAAGTCCCTTAAAATCTTACATACATCTTGTGTAACAATATTGTTAAAATCACCTAAAATCAAATTTCCTTTTAAACACGCCACACATCCATTAAAATATTTTCTCTCTTTGACACCACCCTACTTTCCCATATTGCACTCTTGATCAACATCACAAGTAAATTAATAAGTTTTTCTGTTTTACATTGTATATCCAGACCCAGCATCACCACCTTATTCCATTCAATATATTCATTATTCTCCCGTCAAACTTAAAAGCATACTTTTACATTTGCTATTAAAATCCTCCAAATCCTCCAATACTTTGTAATATAAATACAAGTATAAAAATCCTGCACCATCATTGTTACAAACTTTACAAGTAGCAATTGGTTCCATTCCAACTTTGTTTAAAATAACATCTGTAAAAATCACTTTGTGTGTAATAAAATATTCTGAGTTTCCCAATTTTGTCTGTATTGTATTTGTCGTTTCATATTCCCCCATAAGCTGTCTTCTTTTAAATCACTGAATTTCTGCAACCAATATTCATTTAAAACAGGTTTCTTAAATAACAACATCTCTAAAAACACAAAACATTTTCCCAGTACATTCATTTAAAGCATACACATCTTTCCAAGTACATTCATTTAAAGCATACACATCTTTCCCATGTTTCTCTTCTTCCATGTTGTCAATTCTCTTTATTCACTCTTGCGGTATAGCATTTTTAATTATGTCATTCTTGTTTGTTATCTCTTGTTTGCTATAATCCTCCTTTGCCACTTCCATCACATCCACAATGTATTGCATTGATAAAAACTCTTTGAACTTGTATAAAACATCTCTGACTTTCGTGATTCCCACATCCCACTACTTCTTAAAAAATCTCCTTTCCTTGATTTAAAATGCAGTTGTTTAAGAATAAAGTCTGATTTAAAATGTTCTCTTTACCTTCTGGCTTAAAATCCACATTACTTAAAAATTAGCCCCATTCCCTCATCAGTTCTTTATAAAAATCTGGCAGCCCCTCCATCATCCATGTTTTGACTTTCATTTTTTGTCCAACAAATTAAAATTACCACACTTATTTAAAAAATGCCCTATTATTCTCTTCCATACCACTTCGTTTTCCAAGTACTTTTTTATTATTTTCACTCTCAAGCTGTTCTTTTTTTTTGTTCCACATCCATTAACCTCATTCCCCTCTTCTTCACCGCTCCTATTAATGTATTGTATGCTATTCTTGGCGGTTTCCCTTCCCATAAAAAATCAAAAAAACTTTTTTTCAGCCTTTTTTCTATCCACAATGTCATAGATGACACATATAAAATACACCATAATTTAGAAACCATTAATGCATTAAGAACTAAAACCTTCCCTTTCAAAGTTAATGTTCTCATTCTCCAAAAATTCAATCTTCTTTCAATCCCTCCTAAAGCTTCCTCCCACAGTTTCTTCTGCTTCCTTTTCATTCATCCCCCTTAAAACACCTAAAATCTTTATTTCTTTAGATTCCTTAAAGGTAAAATGTTCTGTTAAAACCAGTGCCCTTCCAAATCTTATATATACAGTTATGTCCTCATTTACTTTAGCTACTGATCCCCTACAATACTTTTGTACAATTTGCATTGCTTTGTCCACACTTTTCAGATCTTTTAACAATAACGTTGTGTCATCCGCATATTGAAAAAATCTCTTTTATCCCCTCTTCATGTTTTATAGTCATTCCCAAAGGTTCCGCAACTAAAAAATATAAAAGAGCTGATAATGGACACCCTTGTCTTATTGATCTTGTTATTTTAAAACACTGTGTTAAAAACCCATTACATTTAATTTTTGTTATTGCACCTTCGTATAAGATCTTAATCCATTTCATAAAATTCTCTCTAAAACTAAAACTTTTTTAAAACATCAAATAAAAAAAAAACATGCTCCACCCTGTCAAAAGCTCTCTCGAAATCTAAACTGATAATATAACCATCTTTGTGATCCAATATGTCTCTAGCAGGTACCCAACTCCTCTCCTCCGGACCGTAACCTTCCCAGTCCACCAGGTACTGGAATCCTCGTCCCCTCCGTCTTGAGTCCAGAATACGATTAACCGAATAAGTCAGTTCCCCATCTACGAGGCGCGGCGCCGGGGAACCGGAGTAGGCGGATTAATACGTGCATAAAACATGGGTTTAATTTTGGACACATGAAAGGCGGGGTGTATCCTCTTGTACGCAGGAAGTAGTTTAAGGTGGACTGTCACCGGACTAATGATCTTGGTGATAATAAATGCCCGATAAATTTGGGAGCTAATTTATTAGAAACGGAACACAGAGGAATGTTACTAGTAGAAACCACACCTTTTGACCCATGACGTAAATGAGATGCCTTGACCGGTGGCGATCAGCCTTGGCCTTAGTGCACTCCCTTATCCGGAGCAGAGTTTCGCGGGCTATGATCCAGGTGCTGTGGCACCTCTGGACAAACGCGTGAGCGGAGGGGACCGCGACTTCAGATTCCAGACTGGGAAAAACTGGTGGCTGGTAACCTAAACTACACTGAAATGGAGAAAGGCCTGTAGCTGACACTGGCAATGAATTGTGGGCGTACTCCACCATAGAGAGTTGTTGACTCCAGGAAGAAGGATTCTTGGAGACCAAGCATAGCAACGTCCTCTCTAAATCTTGGTTGGCTCGCTAAGATTGTCCGTTACTTGGGGGATGATAACCCGAAGACAAGCTAACTGACGGTCCTAATAATTTACAAAACTCTTTCCAAAATTTGGATATGAACTGAGATCCCCTGTCAGAAACCACATCTATCGGGAGGCCATGAAGCCTAAAGACGTGATCTAGGACAGTGACCGCTGTCTCCTTGGCTGTAGGTAATTTGGGCAAGGGAATGAAATGTGCCACCTTCGAGAACCGGTCCACTACGGTCAAAACGACCGTCATGCCATTAGAGGGTGGGAGGGCGGTAACAAAATCTAGAGCGATGTTGGACCAGGGTCTCGAAGGGACAGACAGCGGTTGAAGAAGCCCATCAGGAGGTCGGTTAGATGACTTACCACTGGCACAAACTGAGCAAGCCAAAACAAAATCATGGACGTCACGAGCCATACGTGGCCACTAGAACCGTTGTCTAACCAACCCATTAGTTCTACTTATCCCTGGGTGACAAGCTACATTAGAACAATGACCCCACTGGACAACTTTGGACCTTAACTCCTCCGGCACAAATAAACGGTTCGGTGGACAACCGGACGGAGGCGTTACCACTTTTAAGGCCGTCTTGACCTTCGATTCGACCTCCCATACGAGTGATGAGACCACTAACTTCTCGGGTAAAATATACTCGGGAGTCACCGGGTGGGCGAAGGGATCAAAAAGGCATGATAGAGTCGGGTTTGACATTTTTGGAACCCGGGCGGTACGATAAAGTAAACTCAAAACGACCGAAAAAAAGTGCCCACCGAGCCTGCCTGAAATTGAGTCTTTTGGCGGTTCTAATGTACTCTAAATTCTTATGATCGGTCCAAATAATAAAAGGAACCCCGAACCTTCCAGTCAGTGAAGCCACTCCTCTAATGCTAATTTGACGGCCAACAACTCTCTATTGCCAATGTCATAATTACGTTCGGCAGGAGATAGTTGATGAGAGAAAAACGCGCAAGGATGTACCTTATCGTCCGAAGCAGCACGTTGGGACAACACTGCTCCTATCCCCACCTCTGACGCGTCGACCTCCACCATGAACTGCCATGTGGGATCAAGGGCCACAAGGATGGGAGCCTCAGCTGCGTCCGACCACCTGAACGGAGTACTGGGGAGGTCAAGACTGTCAGAGGTGAAGCTAGTTGGCTGAAATTGTGAATGAAATGGCGATAGAAATTGGCGAACCCCAGAAACCGCTGTAAGGCCTTACGGGAATCAGGAGATGGCCAATCTATCACAGCCTTAACTTTGACAGGGTCCATACGTATTCCTTCGGATGAGACTATATACCCTAGGAAGGGAACAGACTGTGCATGGAATACGCATTTCTCCGCCTTGACAAAAAGCCCATTCTCAAGTAACCTCTGGAGCACTCATCTGACATGTTGAACATGTTCCTGGAGAGATGAAGTAAAAATCAGTAATTCATCCAGGTAAACATATATAAACTGATCTACCATATCTCTCAACACGTCATTAACAAATGCTTGGAAAACCCCGGGCGAGTTGGAGAGCCCGAACGGCATCACCAAGTATTCAAAGTGCCCTCTAGGGGTATTAAAGGCGGTTTTCCATTCATTACGTAAATCGAGTTTTGTGAATATGGATACTCCCTGCAACCTCTCGAAAGCTGAAGACATGAGTGGTAAAGGATAGGTGTTCTTTATCGTGATGTTGTTCAGCTCTCGGTAATCAATGCAATGTCGCAGAGAACCATCCTTCTTACACACAAAAAAGAATCCCGCCCCCGCTGGAGAAGAGGAAGGGCGGATTAACCCAGAGGCTAAAGAATCAGAAATGTATTTCTCCATGGCATCCCTCTCAGGAATAGACAGAGAGTATAACTTGCCCTTAGGCGGAGACTTACCTGACACTAAGTCTATAGCACAGTCATAGGGACGATGCGGATCGAGAGAAGCAGCACGGGACTTACTGAACACCTCCTTCAGGTCCAGATACTCTACAAGAACGTTTGGTAAAACCATGTCCTCCTTCTGAAAGACAGGAACAGGGACAATAGGACAAGCAGAAACCAGACAAGACTCAGACAATGACAACTTTAACTCCACAATGTGACAGCGTTAGAACCCCATTCCACTCGTGGATTATGTTTGGTTAACCAGGGGTGACCTAACACAATCGGAGCAACAGGGGAGTCCATGAGGAAAAAGGATATGGTTTCGTGATGGTTTCGTGATGCGGTGACATGGATGGGGAGAAACACAGGAAGGACAGGAATGTTCAAGTGACGTGCAAGTGAAAAATCAATTAAATTACCTTCGGCTCCAGAGTCCAGAAGGGCGTGACATTCATGATATTGATTCCTCCACCGCAGTTTCACCCGAAGGAGAGTCGATGATGTAGATGAGGACTTCTCAGCGGAGATCCCACCTGATAGTAGCCTCAAGTTTACTACCGGGCTGGCTCTTTTACCGGACATGAGTAGGTGTTATGAGCAGAGCCTCCACAGTACAACCATAGTCCTTGGGACCGCCGCCGTTCCCTATCCCTGCGGGACAGCCGAGCTCTACCCACCTGCATGGGCTCGTGGTCGTCGACGGGACTGACCGTGTTCTCTCGACTCAAGCGCCCCCTGGCAGGAGAGATGGTAGGGTGTGTAGAACTGGGTTGGCTCGTAGAGCCAAATCTATAAGTCCATTGAGTGTGGGGGGCAGCTCGAGGAGGTAGATTTCATTCTGAACACGGTCGGCTAACCAATGCAGGAATCGATCCCACTGTGTGGCCTCGTTCCACTGGCATGCGGCCACCAGGGTGCAGAACTCGTTGGAGTATTCAGTCACCGTCGATGAGCCTTGACGGAGTTCCGAGAGTTGATGAGCGGCTTCCCTACCGGTCGCGGCACGGTTGAATACTCTCCTCATCTCCTCTGAGAGGGCGTGGAACGAGGCACAGCACGGATGTTGGTTCTCCCACACCGCCATCCCCCATAGGGCAGCCTTGCCTGATAATAATGTTAGGGTGTATGCCACCTTTGATTCCTCGGTGGCGAAGGTGCGGGGCTGTAATACATTTGGCATAGAACATTTGGTTAGGAAAGTTCTGCAAAACACTGGCTCACCAGAATAGTTCTCGGGCGCCGGAAGTCGCGGCTCTGGCCGGAAGTGGTCCTGGGAGGTCTCCCGGGGGACGGACGGTGCAGGCGATGCGACGGTCGCAGTGGGAGATTTGAGCTGTTGGATCTGCTGGGTGAGCTCGGACACCTGTGCCACCAGCACTTGGATAGCGCGTCCGGTGTTCGAGATACTCTCCTGCTGCTGATCCATTCTTTTAATGCTGTGGTGCATGAAGTCCGTGAGGGTGTTGGTACTCGCTGCTTCCATGTTTTGGGTGAGATCGTTCTGTGATGGTGGGATGAAGGAGGAAGCAATTGCGAGTAATGGTTATTTAATGAAACAGAATAAACAAATAAACATAAGGGAACAACACAGCTGAGAAGACGACACTCCGAGATGGTGGAGAGGAGGTGAGGAATCCGGATGATGACAGTGAGAAGGTGAGGAATCCGGATGATGAAGGTGAGGAATCCGGATGATGACGGTGAGTAAGCAGCAGGAGAGGATGGCACAGGAACTGTGGGAAAATAGAGCCGAAGGTAAGAGAGTGGATGAGGCCTCCAAACTAATCAGTGCAGACACAAAACACACAGACTTCAACACAAAGTGCAAACACCCCGAGATCACAGTTTACCAACAGTGACAGAACTACAATAATTTTTTTTCTCCTCATACTGTCATGGTTCATGAATGCACAATCTCCTGCTCGTCTCATGTTACGTCATGTTTATTGTTTCATGTGGGTATTACCAGATGATCAGCGGCTGCTGCAGCTCATTCCACCAGCCTACTTAATGCCCTGTCTTTCGTCTCTTGTTTGTCAGATCGTTGTTTGAGGTTGTGGTGAAAAAAATCATTTAACATTGCTTCTGTATACCCATATATGCATGTGTTTTCTTTGGATTACTGTGTGGTTCAGAAGGGCGACACCTGGTGGTGGGGGGGGGGATGTTTGAGAATGACCTGAGAGGGTCATTGGGCCACATAGTGGGGGGGGGCAATGTCTGAGGATGACCTGAGGGGATCAACTAAGTCCTAAATGTGTGAGAAACAGCCCATAGAGAGTGTTTCTTGTTATGCGTTGAAATTTAAAGCTGCTAAGACTCTGTAACCTTGACGCAGCAAAGGGATATAAGGTGGAGGACTGCCCTCTTCCTGGGTCGGTTTCACTCTGCAGGAACTCAGTGTTGCTGTATGACTGTCTGACCTTCTTTGCAAAGAATAAAAGCTTTCTTTTTAATTATACCTGAGTATGAGTCTGTCTCTTATGCTGACGAGAGTTGATTTAAATTTTGCCACAACAATTTGGTGTCAGAACGTGGGATTCCTTGGATGTGTCTTCTGGACCTGTGAGTGGATGGTGACCGATCATCCTGAACAATAGAAGTTCAGCCCTAACCCCGATTAGACCCTGACCTCCACTGCTCTCCGCCGTGAGTATAATGTGAGTATAACAGCTCCATCGATTGAAGTTTCAGGTCCTGACGGGCCTGTTATGGTCTTTAGACCGTGGCCTATGACTGACATGAAAGAAGCGATGGCTCACTTGCCGAGCTCTGACGAAGCAGGTGATAAATTTTCTACCGAATTAGTCACCTTCTGCCAAACATTCAGCCCTACCGTACACAAACTGAGAAGGCTGCTGGCAGTGAAACTGGGGTCTATGAGCAGGCATGAAGTGAGTGGAGAGCTGCAGAAAGAGGACTGTCGGAGAGGACACTGTGAATGGAAAAGTGGACAGCTATCTGCTGTTTTAGCACACGCTTTGCATGCAGAGATGCAAACGGCGAAGAAGGAAAGAGTTAAAGCCAAGACCAACAGAGAGTGGCAGCTGGCGTTAGTACAAGCCGTGTTGAAGCCGGGGGGCTATTCTGCGCAGCAAGACCAGCAATCGAAAGGGGGAAGATGGAGGAGAGGAGGAGGAAGATATCCGAATTAAACTGAAAGGAAATCTGAAAGATGGGGTTGTTGGATCTGCAAGACTGATGAACATACAACATTAAAGTGTACAAGATGCAGACTGTGCACAAAGGATGGTCATTGGGCCGAGGATTGCCCGGAGAACCAGCGAAATCAAGAAGCAGACTGGAACCACAAACACACACACATACACTGATGTACTTTCTGCTCTCTGCAATGAAGAAAACACTTGCTTTCCTTTGTGTATGTCTGATTCTGTTGATAAGCATCCTGACAAATGTGCTATTATGTTTTAGAGTGAAGCTTTTATGAAAATGCCTAAATATCCTATGCTAGTAGGGAGGATATTGATAGAGTTTTTAGCTGATTTTGGGGCCAATTTCTGCATCAGGGCACGTAATTTGTGAAAGGTTCACAGTGCCTCTGAATTGTAAACCAGAAGGGGGTGAGGTGCTGAGGCACGCTTTTCTCTATACCCCTGCATGTCCAGTGCCTTTGATTGGGAGAGATTTATTGTTCAAACTAAATTTGACACTGATTGCAGACTCTGGGGGTGTCCGAGTGACAGAGAAAGAGCAGATTTGCTGCCTGCAAGCAGAACCAAAATGGGCATATGAATGGCACATCATAAATTCTGATTGGGCTGGAATGATGTGTGAACTGGCTAATAATCGAACAAAACCATTTGCCTGACAAATTGCATTGCACGTCACATTTTGTAGTACAATGAGATGACCAGTATGAAAAAGACTGGTTTGAGGGAGGAAAAGGAGAAACTTTACGTTTTGAGAAAATATTTTAGACAGAAAATGTGTGTGCAGTTTCAGTTTGCTTGACAGAAAAACAGCTTCAGTTTTACTCAATGGTAGAAGATTCTGTGCCTCGCTCTCCAAGGTCAGCAGAGAGTGCCCAGATTAGAACTGTTTGTGAAAAGCTGTGTTTGTGTTACAGACAGAGGCAGATAGGGGAGGGGGTGAAACACAGTGAGAATCTGGGAGTGTTTATGGGAGTGCAAGCATGACATTTTTGACAGAGAGAGTTGTGGTACCCATTGACAAAAGAAAAAGGAAAAATCATTGCATGACAATTATTTGTGCCTCAGATATACATCCAACATTAACAGAAGTGCCATCAGAGTTATGGGAAAAACACAAATATGATGTGGGTTTGATTAAAGGATGTGAACCAGTTGTGGTCACCCCAAAATCTGATTACAGACCATGTAATCGTCAATACCCTCTAAAACAAGAGTCAATTCTTGGTATAAAACCACTATTAAAAGCGGGAATAATGGTGCCATGCAATGATTCTCCAGTTCGCACTCCAATTTTTCCTGAAAAAAAATTGAGGGATGATGTTAACACACAGTGTGGCGATTTGTACAGGATTTACAGGCTGTAAGTGCTGCTGTCAGGCAAAGAGCTCCATCAGTGCCAAATCCATACACAATTTTGTCACAAATACCACAAGATGCAACATTCTTCTCAGTGGTAGATTTGGCAAATGCATTTTTTTAGCATGCCAATTGATAAAGACAGCCAATTCTGATTTGCATTTGAATTTGAGGGCAAAGGTTACACCTGCGCTCGAATGCCGCAAGGGTATTGCAATGCCCCTAGCGATTACAACGAAGCCCTAAGGAGGAGTTTGGAACCTTTGACCCTGACGGCAGGTACAGCTTTGTTGCAGTATGTGGATGATCTTTGCTTGTGTGCTCGTGATGAGCTTACATGTGTAACTGACACTGTGACAAAACTTCAGTTTGTAAAACAACAGATTACATTCATGGGGCATGTAATAACACCAAATAGCAAATCACTGTCTGAAAAGGGGGATAAAGCCCCAAAGTCCCAAAACCAGTAACAAAGAAACAAATGCTTAATTTTTGGGGGATGTGTTCCTATTGTAGAACTTTTATTCCAAATTATAACATTTTTGAGCTGCCCCTGAGAGCCCTGTGAGGGAAGGGGTTGAATTTATGTAACAAGATTGAGTCGACAGAGAAGGTCGAAAAGGCATTTCTGAACATGAAAGTTCAGCTGTCTGTTGTGCCAACTCTGGGCTTGCCGGCCCCAAATAAACCCTTTGTTCAGATGGTCGATTAGAAAAAAAGGATTTATGACTTCTGTATTGTTGCAGCATCATGGAGACAAATTGAGACCTGTGGCATATTTTTCCAGCAAACTGGACCCAGTTGCAGCAGGCCTGCCACACTGTCTGAGGGCCGTGGTGGCTGCTTAGAAGGCCGTGATAGCTTCTAGAGAATTCATAGGTTACTCTGATCTGACATTGATGGTGCCTCACGCATTGTCCATGATTTTGCAGGAACAGAAAACATCACACTTATCAACACCTTGATGGTTATTATGTCATACTATTCTGCTTGAATAGTTTTTGTGCATATAACTTCTAACACATTAAATACTGTCTTACAGCATTGCAAAAACATTGTATTTCATAAGGCATAAGCATCTTTCAATTTGGCAAGATTTGCACTGAACATTGAATGAAGCAGCTTTCTCTCATTGAGAGATGCAGATTTGGGCTAGATTTCACTTAATTTGAACAGAAGCACTATTTCAACATTACTGGTCTCAGAATCCTGAAAACTGACAATCTTGAGCATTGAAGCACTAACATAAGATTTTGTACATATAACTTCTAACACATTAAATACTGTCTTACAGCATTGCAAAAACATTGTATTTCGCAAGACATAAGCATCTTTCAGTTTGGCAAGATTTGCACTGAACATTGAATGAAGCAGTTTCTCTCATTGAGAGAAAAGCTATTATGCAGATTTGGTTTAGATTTCACTTCATTTGAACAGAAGCACTATTTTAACATTACTGGTCTCAGAAACCTGAAAACTGACAATCATTAGCATTGTAGCTCTAACATAAGATTTTGTGCATATAACTTCTAACACATTAAAGGGGGGGGGGGGGTGAAATGCTCGTTTTCACTCAATATCCTGTTAATCTTGAGTACATATAGAGTAGTACTGCATCCTTCATAAATCCAAAAAGTCTTTAGTTTTATTATATTCATAAGAGAAAGATAGTCTGTACCGATTTTTCCCGGGTCTCTGGCATGGGAGGGGACGCACTAACAAGGAGGCAGAGATATTTGAAGCAGTTTTACTCACCGCCTGCGGTTCCAACACACGATCGTGACCCTTTTTCCTTGGGATTGCATCATCCTAAAGAAATAAACGATACGCAAATCCGTCGTCAAACTGGGCCTTGTGAACAAGCATCTTCGAAATGCAGGGAACAAACAAAAACACAATAAACTCCATCCACTGGTCCCTTAATGCTGTTTTTTTTTTTTTTTTGGTAATCTGTGCAGGGTTGTCTTGCCCTGGCAACCAAAAACACACTTCTTTTGTGACATTTCGCAACACTCTCGCTCTGATCAGTGAAATGCCTGTGCTGCTCAGCCTCCCTATACGGGAGCGCGCGCTCTTCCGGCAAAAGTGCCTTAGGACCCATATAAGGAAATTCCGCTCCATCTAACGTCACACAGAGCCATACTCGAAAAAAACTTTCCGAAACTTGTGACAAACCGGAAGGAGTATTTTGGGAACAAAAATACTCCTTCAAACTTACAACTTAATTTTTGAAACTTTGTCCATGTTTAGCATGGGAATCCAACTCTTTAACAGTGTAAAAAACTCAGTATGCATGAAATAGCATTTCACCCCCCCTTTAAATACTGTCTTACAGCATTGCAAAAACATTGCATTCCATAAGGCATAAGCATATTTCAGTTTGGCAAGATTTGCACTGAACATTGAAGAAAGCAGGTTTTTTTCATTGAGAGAGAAGCTATTATGCGGATTTGGGCTAGATTTAACTTCATTTGAACAGAAGCACTATTTCAACATTACTGGTCTCAGAAACCTGAAAACTGACAATCTTGAGCATTGAAGCTCTACCATAAGATGTTGCGCATATAACTTCTAATACATTAAATACTGTCTTACAGCATCGCAAAAACATTGTATTTCGTAAGGCATAAGCATCTTTCAGTTTGGCAAGATTTGCACTGAACATTGAATGAAGCAGCTTTTTCTCAATGAGATTGAAGCTATTGGGCAGATTTGGGCTAGATTTCACTTCATTTGAACAGAAGCGCTATTTAAACATTACTGGACTCAGAAAGCTGTAAACTGACAATCTTGATCATTGAAGTCCTAACATTAGTTTTTGTGCATATAACTTCTAACACATTAAAAACTGTCTTACAGCATTGCAGAAAACATTTTATTTCATAAGACATAAGCATGTTTCAGTTTGGCAAGATTTGCAATGAATAGTGAATGAAACAGCTTTCTCTAATAGAGAGAAAAGCTTTTGAGCAGATTTGGGCTTGATTTCACTTCATTTGAACAGAAGCACTATTTCAACATTACTGGACTCAGAAAGCTGTAAACTGACAATCTTGATCATTGAAGTCCTAACATTAGTTTTTGTGCATATAACTTCTAACACATTAAAAACTGTCTTACAGCATTGCAGAAAACACTGTATTTCATAAGGCATAAACATCTTTCAGTTTGGCAAGATTTGCACTGAATACTGAATGAAACAGCTTTCTCTAATAGAGAGAAAAGCTTTTGAGCAGATTTGGGCTTGATTTCACTTCATTTGAACAGAAGCACTATTTCAACATTACTAGACTCAGAAAGCTGTAAACTGACAATCTTGATCATTGAAGTCCTTACATTAGTTTTTGTGCATATAACTTCTAACACATTAAAAACTGTTTTACAGCATTGCAGAAAACATTGTATTTCATAAGGCATAAGCATCTATCAGTTTGGCAAGATTTGCACTGAATATTGAATGAAACAGCTTTCTCTATTAGAGAGACAAGATTTTGAGCAGATTTGGGCTAGATTTCACTTCATTTGAACAGATGCACTATTTCAACATTACTGGACTCAGAAAGCTGTAAACTGACAATCTTGATCATAGAAGTCCTAACATAAGTTTTTGTGCATATAACTTCTAACACATTAAAAACTGTCTTACAGCATTGCAGAAAACATTGTATTTCATAAGGCATAAGCATCTATCAGTTTGGCAAGATTTGCACTGAATACTGAATAAACAGCTTTCTCTAATAGAGAGCAAAGCTTTTGAGCAGATTTGGGCTTGATTTCACTTCATTTGAACAGAAGCACTATTTCAACATTACTGGACTCAGAAAGCTGTAAACTGACAATCTTGATCATTGAAGTCCTAACATTAGTTTTTGTGCATATAACTTCTAACACATTAAAAACTGACTTACAGCATTGCAGAAAACATTTTATTTCATAAGACATAAGCATGTTTCAATTTGGCAAGATTTGCACTGAATATTGAATAAACAGCTTTCTCTAATAGAGAGACAAGCTTTTGAGCAGATTTGGGCTAGATATCACTTCATTTGAACAGAAGCACTATTTCAACATTACTGGACTCAGAAAGCTGTAAACTGACAATCTTGATCATTGAAGTACTAACATAAGTTTTTGTGCATATAACTTCTAACACATTAAAAACTGTCTTACAGCTTTGCAGAAAACATTGTATTTCATAAGGCATAAGCATCTATCCGTTTGGCAAGATTTGCACTGAATACTGAATGAAACAGCTTTCTCTAATAGAGAGACAAGCTTTTGAGCAGATTTGGGCTTGATTTCACTTCATTTGAACAGAAGCACTATTTCAACATTACTGGTCTCAGAAAGCTGTAAACTGGCAATCTTGATCATTGAAGTCCTAACATAAGTTTTTGTGCATATAACTTCTAACACATTAAAAACTGTCTTACAGCATTGCAGAAAACATTGTATTTCATAAGGCATAAGCATCTTTCAGTTTGGCAAGATTTGCACTGAATATTGAATGAAACAGCTTTCTCTATTAGAGAGACAAGCTTTTGAGCACATTTGGGCTTGATTTCACTTCATTTGAACAGAAGCACTATTTCAACATTACTGGACTCAGAAAGCTGTAAACTGACAATCTTGATCACAGAAGTCCTAACATAAGTTTTTGTGCATATAACTTCTAACACATTAAAAACTGTCTTACAGCATTGCAGAAAACATTGCATTTCATAAGGCATAAACATCTTTCAGTTTGGCATGATTTGCACTGAATACTGAATGAAACAGCTTTCTCTAATAGAGAGAAAAGCTTTTGAGCAGATTTGGGCTTGATTTCACTTCATTTGAACAGAAGCACTATTTCAGCATTACTGGACTCAGAAAGCTGTAAACTGACAATCTTGATCATTGAAGTCCTAACATTAGTTTTTGTGCATATAACTTCTAACACATTAAAAACTATCTTACAGCATTGCAGAAAACATTTTATTTCATAAGACATAAGCATGTTTCAGTTTGGCAAGATTTGCACTGAATATTGAATGAAACAGCTTTCTCTAATAGAGAGACAAGCTTTTGAGCAGATTTGGGCTTGATTTCACTTCATTTGAACAGAAGCACTATTTCAACATTACTGGATTCAGAAAGCTGTAAACTGACAATCTTGATCATTGAAGTCCTAACATAAGTTTTTGTGCATATAACTTCTAACACATTAAAAACTGTCTTACAGCTTTGCAGAAAACATTGTATTTCATAAGGCATAAGCATCTATCCGTTTGGCAAGATTTGCACTGAATACTGAATGAAACAGCTTTCTCTAATAGAGAGACAAGCTTTTGAGCAGATTTGGGCTTGATTTCACTTCATTTGAACAGAAGCACTATTTCAACATTACTGGTCTCAGAAAGCTGTAAACTGGCAATCTTGATCATTGAAGTCCTAACATAAGTTTTTGTGCATATAACTTCTAACACATTAAAAACTGTCTTACAGCATTGCAGAAAACATTGTATTTCATAAGGCATAAGCATCTTTCAGTTTGGCAAGATTTGCACTGAATATTGAATGAAACAGCTTTCTCTATTAGAGAGACAAGCTTTTGAGCACATTTGGGCTTGATTTCACTTCATTTGAACAGAAGCACTATTTCAACATTACTGGACTCAGAAAGCTGTAAACTGACAATCTTGATCACAGAAGTCCTAACATTAGTTTTTGTGCATATAACTTCTAACACATTAAAAACTATCTTACAGCATTGCAGAAAACATTTTATTTCATAAGACATAAGCATGTTTCAGTTTGGCAAGATTTGCACTGAATATTGAATGAAACAGCTTTCTCTAATAGAGAGACAAGCTTTTGAGCAGATTTGGGCTTGATTTCACTTCATTTGAACAGAAGCACTATTTCAACATTACTGGACTCAGAAAGCTGTAAACTGACAATCTTGATCATTGAAGTCCTAACATAAGTTTTTGTGCATATAACTTCTAACACATTAAAAACTGTCTTACAGCATTGCAGAAAACATTGTATTTCATAAGGCATAAGCATCTTTCAGTTTGGCAAGATTTGCACTGAATATTGAATGAAACAGCTTTCTCTATTAGAGAGAACAAGCTTTTGAGCACATTTGGGCTTGATTTCACTTCATTTGACAGAAGACTATTTCAACATACTGGATTCAAGAAAGCTGTAAACTGACAATCTTGATCATTGAAGTCCTAACATAAGTTTTTTGTGCATATATTCTAACACATTGAAAACTGTCTACAGCATTGCAGAAAACATTGTATTTCATAAGGCATAAGCATCTTTCAGTTTGGCAAGATTTGCCTGGAATACTGAATGAAACAAGCTTTTC
>NW_020525534.1:0-33653 GCF_003368295.1 Carassius auratus | reverse complement strand
TCTCACAGTTAATAGAAATAAAAGTGAAATTTACCTATTCACAGTCTTGAAAAACATCATATAGAAGGTATTGAGGTCAAAAGTTCTGTTAGATATTTAGGCATTTTAATAAGTAAATCACCCGAAGATAGAATTTTAAATAATTTTTCACAACGGACAAAAAAATTGAAGAATGTCTTCAATTGCTGGCTACAAAGAAATTTAACTATCTATGGTCGTGTCCTGATAGCTAAAGCTGAAGGCATTTCTAGGATTGTTTACCCAGCTTTGACCTTATACGTCAACCCGAAAACTTGCTCATCTATTGACTCTATACTGTTTAAATTCTTGTGGAAAAATATGTGAATGCTTTGGACTTCAGTACTCTCAATCAGGTTTTCAAGATCGGCTGGATTAAACGTTGCCTGAATGCTGATTCTAATTTGTTATGGTTTCACATACCTAAATTTATATTTTGAAAAATGTGGAGGGTTGATTTTTTTATTTTCTTGCGATTTTAAATGCAACAAACTTCCGCTCAATCTTGCTAATTTTCATAAGCAAGCCTTGGAGGCCTGCAAGCTTGCCTTTTGCCACAATTTTTCCCCTCATAGGAGTATTATATGGAACAATCAGAATGTGCTTTGTGGAAAAAAATCTATCTTTATTAAGGATTGGGTTGACAAAGGTGTTATTTTTATTTTGGATTTATTGAATAAGGATGGTAACTTTTATTCCTACAATTTATCAACCTTTTTGGAGTAAATTCATCACCTAAAGTTTATAACTGGGTTACTAATTCTATTTCACCTAAACTTTTGCATATGGTGAGGTCATTCTGTAGCTACAGAATATCCGTTTGTGAAAAGCCCCAATTGTCTATTGGAGGTTTGGAGCTTTCCAATGTCAAATGTAATAACTTTTGGATTAGAAAATGTCTTATTAGGAAGTCTAGTTGTCATCCAAAGCTTTTTTTAAATGGAAATTGAATTATCCTTCTGTTTCTACAATTAATATATGGATTGGCATTAATAAGTTTAAAAGAGTGGAAAGAGCTTCACTTTAAAATTCTACATAATTACTATGCCTGTAACTCTCTCCTTTCTAAATTTAACTTCGACATATCTTCTCACTGCACATTCTGTAATTCTAATCTTGAAACAATACCACATCTGTTTTTTGAATGTGATTATGCAAAAGAGTTCTGGAAAAAAGTAGCCTGGCTTATATTTTCTGCTTATTACAAACTCTTTACATTTAAGGTTGTGAATGTGCTGTTTTTGATTTGGGACACCGGGTCAAAGGTGGATGGATGGATGACAGATTAAAATTGCTTACTTTATGTGGCGCGTTTCATCTTCATAAGTGTAAAGTAACTTTTTCAAAGCCCAATTTTAAGCTTTTTTGTGTTGATCTAAAATTATTTTATGACTCTCTTTGTTTATCAGCTAATAAGAAAGCTGCTAAAACTTCTTTGCTGCTTAAAGAAATTATTGTTTCATTATAAGTTACTTCCTGAATTTCTGAACTTTTATTATTTATTTGTTTATTCCCAGTGTTATTTATTTCTATTTACTTTTATTCATCTTTTGTATTTGTAATGTCTATGAATCTTTTGTGAATTTTTTTTTTTTTCTTCGTAGACTATCCCTTATCTACTGCCTTGCTTTACTCGGAGTGTATTGTATTATTTTTTTTATATTTTTGTGTTTGATTCTGTATCCCCTCTGCAATGTTAAAAAAAAAAAGTAAAAGAAATGGACACAGCGACCCCCATTGGAACTCAATTCGCTTGTTAAGTCTGACGTCACGTAGCAGTGCTTCCGTGTCCAAACCACTGGTCTATAAACTGGATTGCTCATGACGTCATTAACGTGAAGCCGCCGCGCCGCCATATTGGTAATCCCTAGTGTGGGAAAAAGTTCAGTTGAATTAATAGGAATTTGTATGATTTTAATGAGAAAACATCACCTAACAAGTCAGCGTTTATAAATATGAAGTATCTTTGTACATTATTACAATGCGAACACTAGGCATGAAAATTTTGAAACTTTGATAAGTCCATGTGTCAGACACTTCACTATCTTGAGGTCAAAAGTTAGCTTATCTTGAGGCCACGAGTTAACTTATCTTGAGGCCACGAGTTAGCTTATCTTGAGGCCACGAGTTAGCTTATCTTGAGGCCACGAGTTAACTTATCTTGAGGCCACGAGTTAGCTTATCTTGAGGCCACGAGTTAGCTTATCTTGAGGCCACGAGTTAGCTTATCTTGAGGCCACGAGTTAACTTATCTTGAGGCCACGAGTTAGCTTATCTTGAGGCCACCAGTTAGCTTATCTGAGGCCACGAGTTAGCTTATCTTGAGGCCACGAGTTAACTTATATTGAGGCACGAGTTAGCTTATCTTGAGGCCACGAGTTAGCTTATCTTGAGGCCACGAGTTAGCTTATCTTGAGGCCGCGAGTTAGCTTATCTTGAGGCCGGCGAGTTAGCTTATCTTGAGGCCACGAGTTAGCTTATCTTGAGGCCACGAGTTAGTATCTTGAGGCCACGAGTTAGCTTATCTTGAGGCCACGAGTTAACTTATCTTGAGGCCACGAGCTAGTATCTTGAGGCCACAACTTAGTATCTTGAGGCACGAGTTAACTTATCTTTGAGGCCACGAGTTAGTTATTTTAATTTTTTTTGACTAAGTGGTTCCAGAAGGGCTCCGTAGGATTCTGGCTTCTCCACAAGTCTCTCATGAGCAGTCAAATCGGTCCCGCACTCCATCCATGGACTCCAGTGACTCACAGGACACAGTCATTATTGAAGAAACTTCCTCAAGTAAACGAATGAGGCTAGACGAAGAAGCTAAAAAGGTGGGTATCAATTTTTTTTTACTTTTATATTTTTTGGGGAATAAAGACTGGTAAAACTTATAAATGTATTTTTAAAAATGAACATGAATTTGATATTATTATTGATTTAAGTTGATCAATGAGAATCAATTTTGAAACTAATTTATATGTATGTTTTTATATTAATCTTTAAGTTGGTGGAAACCATTCTTGTCCAGAAACCTGTTGAGGAGTGTATAATAACTGAGTTACAACCGAACTAAGTCTTTGGGGATGAAACAAGGAGGAAAATGGTTAACATCTTGGCAGCTCACATGACAGAAAAGAAATGGGAATCTTCATACTCATCACCTGGTGTAATTAATGGTCTCTAGTTTTAAAATGGCTTGATGTTGCTTTAAAGTCAGGCAAAGGACACAAATTTTATTTATTTTATTTTTACTGCAGTACGTCACAAACAAGGCAGGTGAAAGAAAAATATGCCAGAGGAATTGTGGCTTTGTTCCCGTACCTCAGTGACCCCTTTTCCAAAATGGCTACATTAGTGTCTGCTTTGAATTCTAATTCTGTGTGTTGAAATTTTTTCACACTTCGGGACAGGTGGTGTATTTTGCTGTTGAATTTATATACTTTTTATCTGTATTTTTCTCCTTCTAATGAACATTACTATGATGGCGAAAGCGGTACTGAGTACTTGGCATGGAGAATCAAAACTATACAGAGAGCTTAGCTAAAGAACGATGTGCATCATTTGAAGGTACAGGTTGAAATCTCCTACCTTTTTTTTTTTTTTTTATAAAATATTTTTTTGTCATCTTTTCATGGGAGTTCTGTTGCTACGAAGTTGCCTTTTTAAAGGTCCCCTTCTTCGTGATCCCATGTTTTAAACTTTAGTTAGTGTGTAATGTTGTTGTTAGAGTATAAATAATATCTGTAAAATTCTAAAAGCTCAAAGTTCAATGCCAAGCGAGATATTTGATTTAACAGAATTCGCCTACAAAAAACGACACGTTTGGACTACATCCCTCTAGTTCCTGTAGTAATGACGTCACTAAAACAGTTTTTGACTAACCACCGCCCACATGAATTCACAAACAGGGGGCGTGGCCCTGTTGCGCTCTGACGGAGAAGGAAGAGCTGTTTGTGTTTGTCGCCATGTTGTTGAAACGCTGGTTTTTTTTCATCTCTGAGTTCAATCATCTTTGTTTGGGCTTCCCAGGAACGCTGTTACTTTGAGATTAATGGTTACAATTTATGTTTAACTCGGTTCCCGAAAATTATAATGCACATGTAAAACTCTGTGCAGCTCATTTGGCTGAGGACGGCTTGCTGAGGACAACTTTCTCAATCTCAATCAGTTTAATGCTGGATTTGCACAAAGACTATTCTTGAAAGATGGAGCAGTTCCCTCTTTGTCTGGAGAAGGCATTGTTTATGGACCACACCGGTTAAGTGTATTTTATTATTTAAGTTGATGCGTTTAACAGTTTCTGTAACTTATTACACAAAGGGCAACGCTGTTTAGCTTTGTTAACTAGATGTTAGGGCTGTGCAAAAAACGAATGCGATTTTCATGCACATCTCGTCAGTAAAAACGCTCCTGTGATTATAAGTACATCTCCAGCACGTGCGTTCTAGCCCAATCGCGTTACCAGGAGGGCAGCCTGCTCTCAGCTGCTGTCGAATCACAGCACAGGTACCGCTGGCCCAATCAGAACTCGTTACGTATTTCTGAAGGAGAGGCTTCATAGAACAAGGAAGTCATCAGCCCGTTTCTGTGACAGTGAAAACAGCAGTATACAGATAGGGTGAATTGTGTGAAAAATACTGTGTTTTTTTACACGCGAAACATGGAACACATGTTATATTGCACATTGTAAACACAATCAAAGCTTCAAAAAGCGTGTAAACGGGACCTTTAAGATTAAACTTCGTTTATCATTCTTTAAGCAGTGTTGAAGCTTTTAAAATGATATATTGATGGTCTTTCCACGATTCAAAGACATTTAAGGCTTGGTAAAGTGTGTATAATCATAAGTTTTTATCAATTTAACATTACAACAAAATTTACTGATGTCTAAATATGTTTATTCAATGCATACATGGGTTTATATAATTATTTGTCTATTACTTAGAACAAAATATTTTGGGTCATCCTTTTCTGCCTCTTCTTAGATTGAGCAAGACTTTGTTCTGATGTTTGGAGAAGGAGTGTCAGGAAAGCTACTGGAGAACTGGACCACTGCATTCAAGAAAAAAGTGATTCAGCAGTGCAAAAAGCTTCCCAGCACCAGTGATTTGGGAAGAACTTCTACTATAGCAGCTGAATCTCCTACTGGTGACTCAGAGGGTGCTAATTTTGGTATGATGTGTAAGATACATTTTTCACTTGAAATATTAATTTGAAGTAGTGTTGAACAAATTTTTCCAAGGAACTTGAAGGTGAACGATTTAGTCCCCATACTTTTTTTTTTTTATGTTCTCAAAATTCCAGTTTGTTTTTAGTGGTCAAATTCTTCTTACATAATGTGTGTTTAAACAGTTTGGGACAGTGAACTCGCTTCAATTATACTTCTGTTGTGAGTGAGACTGCTTAGGCAGAAGGACAAATTAGTTCTCAAACATTTGATCAGATTGCCAGTGTTGTAGAGGTAGCCACAACATCTGTATTGTTAATGTCAAATAAGAGCACTTTGGATATGTGTGCTTCGGCTGTTGCGCAACTAAAAGTTGCTGGGTTAAGTCAGTCTGCTGTAAGTGGTTTGTTTCATCTATGGAGGAAATTGTTTTTGAGATTCACAGTCAGGCCAAGGATGCAGCTTTGCTCTGTCTGCCTCCACATGACATTGCTACTAAAAGGAAAATAGAAAATTCAATTGAACATTTGGAAAATCCATTCACTTTCTTGAATTCGGAAGCCAAACGAAAGAGACTCTTAACAGAGAAATGGGGAACTGTTGAACCAACGGAAATAGTGCTTGGCACAAGATTTGACAGCAGAAGAAACAAAACCACAGGAACATTTGATCAAGTTGTTGTAACAGATAAATTTGCTTATATTCCCATTTTAGAAACCCTAAAGGCCATTTTACAAAATCGGCATCTTACTGATTTGTTTAAACCCAGGCATGTTCCAAAGGAAGGCGTTTATTTTGACTTGAGTGATGCAGCACATTTCAAAAGTAATCCTTTATTTTACACAGACAAAGATGCCTTACAAATTCAGTTATTTTATGATGATTTTGAGACCGCTAACCCTTTTGGTTCCAAAAAAGGTATACACAAATTGGGTGCTATCTATTTTACATTAAGGCATTTTAACTCCTCATTAGATAATATTCATTTATGTGCCCTCTTTCATGCACAGAATATAAGACGTTATGGTTTTAATTCTATAATCGAGCCTTTATTAAATGATCTAAAAGTGCTTGAGATTGAGGGAGTTAAGAATCCAGTATGTGGAAGTTGTATTAGGGGTACAATTGTTCAAGTCACAGGGGATAACCTTGGCTTACACAGCTTATTAGGGTTTCTGGAGTCATTTGGGGCTCAATATTGCTGTCGTTTCTGTGTTCTTGAAAAAGATCGCTTTCAGTTTGTGTTTTCTGAAGATAACCCTGAGGTTGTACTAAGAACAACTGAGATGCATGCTCTGCACTGTAAAAGATTACAGGACGACTCTACACTACTTCATGTTTATGGCGTCAAACGGGTCTGTTTGTTAAATTCACTGAAGTATTTCAACACAGCCAACAATTTTGCTGTGGATATAATGCACGACATTCTCGAAGGTGTCGCTCAGCTAGAGGTAAAACTTGTTTTGCAGTACATTCAGCATAATTTTCTGAGTGCTGATGATCTTGCTGGTAGAATACATGCTTTTGATTATGGCTACAATCAGCAGAAGAACCGTCCTCCGTCAGTCAAATTGTTTGGTGGAAGCAACGATTTGGGTTTAAATGCCATACAATCTTGGTGCTTGTTGCGCAACATGCCTCTGTTATTTAGTGATTTAGTGCAGAGAGATGATAAACACTGGTGTCTTTTGCTTTTACTTCTGCAGATTGTTAACATTATATTCTCACCAGTCCTAACAGAAGGCATGACCATTTATCTTAAACATTTAATAATTGAACATCACCAGTTATTCAAAAAATTATTTCCCGAAAAAAATCTTTTACCAAAGCATCACATAATGATACATTACCCACAGTGTATAAGAAAAATTGGACCAATTCTGCACATGTGGTGCATGCGTTATGAAGCTAAACACAAATTTTTTAAAACTCAATTAAAAAGCTTCTAAAACATCACCAAAACATTGGCCAACAAGCACCAGAGTTGTATGGCAATGCACTGGGAGTCTTTTAGCCAGTACAGATTGACTCTTGGTCCAGGGAAGATGGTGGAACTCGGTGAACTTAAAGGTGGCATGGAGATGGCTTCCAAGCTAGGAGTGGATATATCATAACGTGTCTATTCTGTAAAGTGGATCAAACATCATGGCACAGAGTATCGCCCTGATTTTATTATCTGTACTGAAGTAGCATGTGAGATGCCAGTGTTTTATAAGATCAAGACTATTGCTGTGAAAGATGAAAATGTACTTTTATGTGGAGCATTGATGGAAACACTCTGTTTTGATGACCATTACCATGCATTTAGTCAGACTGCATCCAGACAGAGTTCTAAAGTCAGTGAATGTTAACGAGCTGTGTTATTTCAAACCATTTGATCTCCAAATGAAGTATGGTACAACAGATTCTGCACTGCATATAGTGCCCTATTGCCATTTTATGCAGATGTGATGTTTTTTTGTGAATGTATTTAAAGCCTGACCGTGTTTTAATAAATGTTTTAAACGGTACGTTGAAGTTGTTTTCTGTTCTGTTCTCTGGAGTTATTTGATCAGCATTTTAACCTATAGCAACACCAAATGGATTTTAAAAGTGTACTCACTGAGTGGGATTTGTTTTTCACTAAGAAAATTTAAATAAACTCTACAAAAGTCAAATAATAACACCAATTGGTGTTAATTTACCCTAAGTGTTAAATTGTGGTAACACTATCCAGAGTTAAATTAGTTTAGTGTTAAATTGTAACAACACTATTCAGTGTTGAGCAGTGTTAATTTTTAACTCCAAAAAGAGTTAATTTTACTCTGAAAATTGAACACTGTGACGAGAGTCATTTTATCACAAATTCTGAGTGGGACCAAATACACTCGGGTCCAGTGTTAAATTTAACTCTTAAAGAGTTAATTTAACACTGCAAAATTTACTGTGTAAGAGGGTCAGTGCCCTCCTTGGTTTCCGCCCCCAAATTGTCAAAAGTCATGTAGACTCGAGGGGAGCAGAAACCAGCTGAGTGAGCAGAAATCCACTGCGCGAGCAAAACAGCACTCCGCGAGCAGGATTCCACCGTACAAGCAGAGTAAACCTATGAGAGTATGCCAGGCGCTCGCTCGCAGCTACATGTACACCTCTCGGTTGTTGAATTTGTGCGCGAGTACTTTTATCGTGCCAGCTGAAGGTTCATTTTTGCACGTGTGAAATAACATAATGTGCTCGTGAGCATGTCTTACACGCTCATAACTTTTGACTAAATAATAACGCCATAACTGCATAGAGTACAACGGTCGGGTTCCCAAAGAATAAATTATTTAGTGATTATTAAGGGAGTTTGTAAATGTGATATTGATTTAATACAACAGTTCATTAAAGAATTTAATATAACGTGACTCATATTGTCTGACTACAACTCTATTGCCTCTATTTCGTCAGCTAAAATAGTTTCAAACAAAGTCTTAGCCGAGCCACTGCGCATCTCCGTTCAAACACAGCGGTGTTTCGTTTATACAGGTCCTTCTCAAAAAATTAGCATATTGTGATAAGTTCATTCTTTTCCATAATATAATGATAAAAATTTAACTTTCATATATTTTAGATTCATTGCACACCAACTGAAATATTTCAGGTCTTTTATTGTTTTAATACTGATGATTTTGGCATACAGCTCATGAAAACCCAAAATTCCTATCTCAAAAAATTAGCATATCATTAAAAGGTTCTCTAAATGAGCTATTAACCTAGTCATCTGAATCAACTAATTACCTCTAAACACCTGCAAAAGATTCCTGAGGCTTTTAAAAACTCCCAGCCTGGTTCATTACTCAAAACTGCAATCATGGGTAAGACTGCCGACCTGACTGCTGTCTAGAAGGCCATCATTGACACCCTCAAGCGAGAGGGTAAGACACAGAAAGAAATTTCTGAACTAATAGGCTGTTCCCAGAGTGCTGTATCAAGGCACCTCAGTGGGAAGTCTGTGGGAAGGAAGAAGTGTGGCAAAAAATGCTGCACAACGAGAAGAGGTAACCGGACCCTGAGGAAGATTGTGGAGAAGGACTGATTCCAGACCTTGGGGAACCTGCGGAAGCAGTGGACTGAGTCTGGAGTAGAAACATCCAGAGCCACCGTGCACAGGTGTGTGCAGGAAATGGGCTACAGAGAAGCAGCACTGGACTGTTGCTCAGTGGTCCAAGTACTTTTTCGGATGAAAGCAAATTTTGCATGTCATTCGGAAATCAAGGTGCCAGAGTCTGGAGGAAGACTGGGGAGAAGGAAATGCCAAAATGCCTGAAGTCCAGTGTCAAGTACCCACAGTCAGTGATGGTCTGGGGTGCCATGTCAGCTGCTGGTGTTGATCCACTGTGTTTTATCAAGGGCAGGGTCAATGCAGCTAGTTATCAGGAGATTTTGGAGCACTTCATGCTTCCATCTGCTGAAAAGCTTTATGGAGATGAAGATTTCGTTTTTCAGCACGACCTGGCACCTGCTCACAGTGCAAAAACCACTGGTAAATGGTTTACTGACCATGGTATTACTGTGCTCAATTGGCCTTCCAACTCTCCTGACCTGAACCCCATAGAGAATCTGTGGGATATTGTGAAGAGAAAGTTGAGAGACGCAAGACCCAGCACTGTGGATGAGCTTAAGGCCGCTATAGAAGCATCCTGGGCCTCCATAACACCTCAGCAGTGCCACAGGCTGATTGTCTCCATGCCACGCCGCATTGAAGCAGTCATTTCTGCAAAAGGATTCCCGACCAAGTATTGAGTGCATAACTGAACATAATTATTTGAAGGTTGACTTTTTTTGTATTAAAAAGACTTTTCTTTTATCGGATGAAATATGCTAATTTTTTTTTATAGGAATTTTGGGTTTTCATGAGCTGTATGCCAAAATCATCAGTATTAAAACAATAAAAGACCTGAAATATTTCAGTTGGTGTGCAATGTATCTAAAATATATGAAAGTTTAATTTTTATCATTACATTATGGAAAATAATGAACTTTTATCACAATATGCAAATTTTTTAGAAGGACCTATATATATATATATATATATATACACATATACAGGTGCCGGTCATATAATTAGAATATCATCAAGTTGATTTGTTTCACCAATTCCATTCAAAAAGTGAAACTTGTATATTATATGCATTCATTCAACACAGACTGATATATTTCAAATGTTTATTTATTTTAATTTTGATGATTATAACTGACAACTAAGGAAAATCCCAGTATCTCAGAAAATTAGAATTTTACTTAAGACTAATACAAAGAAAGGATTTTTTGAAATCTTGGTCAACTAAAAAGTATGAACATGAAAAGTATGAGCATGTGCAGCACTCAATACTTTGTTGAGGCTCCTTTTGTCTGAATGACTGCAGCAATGCAGCGTGGCATGGAGTCGATCAGTCTGTGGCACTGCTCAGGTGTTATGAGAGCCCAGGTTGCTCTGATTGTGGCCTTCAGCTCTTCTGCATTCTGGGGTCTGACATATCGCATCTTCCTCTTCACAATACCCCATAGATTTTCTATAGATAAGTTAAGATCAGGCGAGTTTGCTGGTCAATTAAGAACAGGAATACTATTGTCCTTAAACCACTGTGTGCAGGTGCCAAGTCCTGTTGGAAAATTAAATCTGCATCTCCATAAAGTTGGTCAGCAGCAGGAAGCATGAAGTGCTCTAAAACTTCCTGGTATACAGCTGTGTTGACCTTGGACCTCAGAAAACACAGTGGACCAACACCAGCAGATGACATGACACCCCAAACCATCACTGACTGTGGAAACTTTACACTGGACCTCAAGCAACGTGGATTGTGTGCCTCTCCTCTCTTCCTCCAGACTCTGGGACCCTGATATCAAACGAAATGCTAAATTTACTTTAATCAGAGATCATAACTTTGAACCACTCAGCAGCAGTCCAGTCCTTTTAGAAGCGAGACACTTTTGACGCTGTCTGTTGTTCAAGAGTGGCTTGACACAAGGAATGCGAAGCTGAAACCCATGTCTTGCATACGTCTGTGTGTAGTGATTCTTGAAGCACTGACTCCAGCTGCAGTCCACTCTTTGTCAAGTCAGCAGTCTTCCCCATGATTGTGTATCCTACAGAACTAGACTGAGATACCATTTAAAGGCTTTCAGGTGTTTTGAGTTAATTAGCTGATTAGAGTGTGACACCAGGTGTCTTCAATATTGAACCTTTTCACAATATTCTAATTTTCTGAGATACTGAATTTGGGATTTTCCTTAGTTGTCAGTTATAATCATCAAAATTAAAAGAAATAAACATTTGAAATATATCAGTCTGTGTGTAATTGAATGAATATAATAAACAAGTTTCACTTTTTGAATGGAATTAGTGAAATAAATCAACTTTTTGATGATATTCTAATTATATGACCAGCACCTGGATAATTTCAAATCTGAATATATGCTTTTATCACCGTAAAACTGTGCTCTGATGTATGCAAGCATGGATGAATAATAATCATCCAAAATAATGCTAAACAGTGATTTATAACAAAAAAGCTGAGGTTTTGTTTCATGAATATGGAATCATCTGTTGATATGCATGTGTAATAAAGCGTAACAAAATCCAATATCATAATAAGAGACATTTGCTTTATTGTTGAACATAATTTCTACTGATTGAAGAGGAAATCAATATGCTGTCTACTCACACACACACACACAATCAATCAATCAATCACCTTTATTTATATAGTGCTTTAAACAAAATACATTGCGTCAAAGCACTGAACAACATTCATTTGGAAAACAGTGTCTCAATAATGCAAAATGATAGTTAAAGGCAGTTCATCATTGAATTCAGTGATGTCATCTCTGTTCAGTTTAAATAGTGTCTGTGCATTTATTTGCAATCAAGTCAATGATATCGCTGTAGATGAAGTGACCCCAACTAAGCAAGCCAGAGGCGACAGCGGCAAGGAACCGAAACTCCATCGGTGACAGAATGGAGAAAAAAACCTTGGGAGAAACCAGGCTCAGTTGGGGGCCAGTTCTCCTCTGACCAGACGAAACCAGTAGTTCAATTCCAGGCTGCAGCAAAGTCAGATTGTGCAGAAGAATCATCTGTTTCCTGTGGTCTTGTCCTGGTGCTCCTCTGAGACAAGGTCTTTACAGGGGATCTGTATCTGGGGCTCTAGTTGTCCTGGTCTCCGCTGTCTTTCAGGGCAGTAGAGGTCCTTTCTAGGTGCTGATCCACCATCTGGTCTGGATACGTACTGGATCCGGGTGACTGCAGTGACCCTCTGATCTGGATACAGACTGGATCTGGTGGCCATGGTGACCTTGGAACATGAGAGAAACAGACAACACACACACACACACACACAACCTCCATGTGCTCTGATGGAAATCAGAGATGAAGAAGCTGTAATGTGTTGTAGCTGGAGCAGATTTACACAAATGCACTGATATATGACGCGTCCGTCTGCTGCTGCTACAGTCGTGTTGAGATGGAGCAATGCTTGCAGTGAATACAGTGAATAAAAACAGTTGTATACTAATATCCCATAAATCTCCTATAAAACAACTTCACTGAAGTCATAACACGAACAAAGGCGCCACAGCAAACACACTACTAAAGCACAATCCCTCTTCCCCTGATTAAATAAGACACAAAGTGTGAAGTAATAAACTCTTTGCACTTCTTTAAAACCTGTTAACCTGACCCCCCATTATGGGACTCACTGATGAAAGTGCTCTACCAAACTTATAATTGTAATAGTTTCCTACTTCAGTGTGTTACAAACATAATTGTGGTGTCTTTAGAAAGAAAACCCTTTGGGCTTCACTTTTTATCAACCAGATTTGATAATGCTCAAAAATATTAAAAGTTATAGACACTGGAGTGCCTTGAATTTTTTTTTACCACTCTTAAATATTTTTTTTATTTGATATAAAAATACATGAAATGAGTCCTGGAGCAATCTAGAGAAGTAATGGGTTGAAAGCCACATGTCTCATGAGTTTCTATTTCAAATCTGAATAAAATATAATAAAAAATGAGACTCCTGCAAATATTTTTATGAGACTATGTCTACACCCCCACCCCCCGAATATAAGAAAATATATTTCCCAATAGTATTGAAGGCTTCTACAAACTATTTAGTCAGTAAACATACCACTGCATAGTTTTTTTTAAATTATAATATATAGAATATAAAACACTAGACAGAAACTTAGACATCATATAAATGATTTATTTGAGCACTAGAAAAATACAGTAAGAATAATTTGAGTAAGAAAAATAAGAAAAATGTAAAAAAAATATTTACCTTTGTTTGCCAATATAGAACATCCTGAGATTGCTAGAGATGCATATTTCACAATGAATTACGATGCAAATAAGTGCTGATGTGCTGATGGCCACTTATACAGATGGTAATAACAAAAATGTGCCAAAGTAAATAATCCACTCACTCTATTCATTTAGACGCGTTCACTTTGATAGCCGTCATCATTCAGTAATAGCGAGCTGATTTGGGCTCATTTGCACTAAAACAGATGGTAATCATGCAGATACATTCACATTCAACATAAAACACACTCTCACATATATAAAAACTGTTGAAAAATAAAAGAAAGAAAGGAAAAAGATGATCGCTGTAAGTTCCGCCTCCATCAGCTGACAGGTGCGTCAGAGTGCGTCACCAGCTCCCCGGAGAAAGCGCCAAATTCAAATAAACTATCTTCCGCCTATTTTTCATTCATTCTTTTTTTCAGTGTATCGCCTCGTTCTGTTTGTGACTCTGTAAACTGCAAAACCATGCCGTGTTTTTACTACCAAGACGCAGTTTACGACCATGAGTTATTCCATAACGGACGCAAACAATTCTGTCGCTGAAGAAATGAAACGTAAACAAAGGAATTATGATCCATATTACAAGGTTATTGCTTCGTTATATGTCGTTCAGTGGACCCTCACCTTCCTAACTGAACTGGGATTTACAGCTGTGGATGTGTTTATGACTCGTTATTACGACGGATCTTGTATGTACGTTCTGGTGCAGGCTAACAGGTTTTGTCGGTCATCTTGAGCGAGGGCATGGCCTCGTTGACGTTCTGGTTGAGCCGATGATACTTCACCCCTCGAGAGCAGAAAGTGTCCCACCAGCGGTGACTCTGAGCCAACTGCATCAGCTGAAACACAGAGAAGAGGACAGATCATTCACAGCAGACGTCTGCCTGTGTCAGAAACAACACTCATTAATCTGCCCTTCATCTCCTTCACTATACATACTGTGTGATCTTATATAAACATACAGCGCTGGCCAAAATGATGAGAACAGCAGTATTTCCAGCAGCTAAACATTGGTTCAAGTCAGTTATTGTTTACGGTTTACATTTCCAAACATTCATTGTGCCGTAAATTGTAATAATGTGAATAATTGTGAATAGTTATTTATTTTTATTTCCATGTCAGCATCTAAGGCTATTTTCAGTTGCAATAATACAACAGTTAAATTAACACAAAATAAAATCTTACTAAACTAATCCCTGAGTGAGAGTAATTGCTAAAAGTATTATCTTCACTATGGATAGAAAATATTATGGATAGTTTTTATTTATTATACTGGAAAACAAAATAAGTTAGATCAAGATTAGATCAAACTACTGTGATGCTCACCTTCCTCTTGTTGTGGCAGGTGATGTACACGATGGCCGCCATAAGAGCGAAGATGACAAGATGGAAGAAGAAATGGGAATCTCCATTCTGGGTGTAGATTGTGACCTTGCTTTGATCAGGAGGTGGCTCATTGAGGATTTGGTCTGAGGGTGCTTTGTTGTTGGACTCGGCCCGGTCTGAGGGTGCTTTGTTGTTGGACTCGGCCCGGTCTGAGGGTGCTTTGTTGTTGGACTCGGCCCGGTCTGAGGGTGCTTTGTCGTTGGGCTCGGCCCGGTCTGAGGGTGCTTTGTTGTTGGACTCGGCCCGGTCTGAGGGTGCTTTGTTGTTGGACTCGGCCCGGTCTGAGGGTGCTTTGTCGTTGGACTCGGCCCGGTCTGAGGGTGCTTTGTCGTTGGACTCGGCCCGGTCTGAGGGTGCTTTGTTGTTGGACTCGGCCCGGTCTGAGGGTGCTTTGTTGTTGGACTCGGCCCGGTCTGAGGGTGCTTTGTCGTTGGACTCGGCCCGGTCTGAGGGTGCTTTGTTGTTGGACTCGGCCCGGTCTGAGGGTGCTTTGTTGTTGGACTCGGCCCGGTCTGAGGGTGCTTTGTCGTTGGACTCGGCCCGGTCTGAGGGTGCTTTGTCGTTGGACTCGGCCCGGTCTGAGGGTGCTTTGTTGTTGGACTCGGCCCGGTCTGAGGGTGCTTTGTCGTTGGACTCGGCCCGGTCTGAGGGTGCTTTGTCGTTGGACTCGGCCCGGTCTGAGGGTGCTTTGTCGTTGGACTCGGCCCGGTCTGAGGGTGCTTTGTCGTTGGACTCGGCCCGGTCTGAGGGTGCTTTGTTGTTGGACTCGGCCCGGTCTGCGGGTGCTTTGTTGTTGGACTCGGCCCGGTCTGCGGGTGCTTTGTCGTTGGACTCGGCCCGGTCTGAGGGTGCTTTGTCGTTGGACTCGGCCCGGTCTGAGGGTGCTTTGTCGTTGGACTCGGCCCGGTCTGAGGGTGCTTTGTCGTTGGACTCGGCCCGGTCTGAGGGTGCTTTGTTGTTGGACTCGGCCCGGTCTGAGGGTGCTTTGTTGTTGGACTCGGCCCGGTCTGAGGGTGCTTTGTTGTTGGACTCGGCCCGGTCTGAGGGTGCTTTGTCGTTGGACTCGGCCCGGTCTGAGGGTGCTTTGTCGTTGGACTCGGCCCGGTCTGCGGGTGCTTTGTTGTTGGACTCGGCCCGGTCTGAGGGTGCTTTGTTGTTGGACTCGGCCCGGTCTGAGGGTGCTTTGTCGTTGGACTCGGCCCGGTCTGCGGGTGCTTTGTCGTTGGACTCGGCCCGGTCTGCGGGTGCTTTGTTGTTGGACTCGGCCCGGTCTGCGGGTGCTTTGTTGTTGGACTCGGCCCGGTCTGCGGGTGCTTTGTTGTTGGACTCGGCCCGGTCTGAGGGTGCTTTGTCGTTGGACTCGGCCCGGTCTGAGGGTGCTTTGTTGTTGGACTCGGCCCGGTCTGAGGGTGCTTTGTCGTTGGACTCGGCCCGGTCTGAGGGTGCTTTGTCGTTGGACTCGGCCCGGTCTGAGGGTGCTTTGTTGTTGGGCTCGGCCCGGTCTGCAGGTGTTTTGGTGGAATGAATGGAATGAGAAAATTTCAATCAATCATTTTAAAAAGACAAAAACCTTCCAAAGAGACAGAAATATATGGTTAAATAGTCAATTTAGTGATCAAATAATTAATATATAAATTATAATTTTTTTAAAAAGAAGAAATGTTACAATTTTTGTGCTTAAAATTATTTTGTAATGTGTTATAATCCAATTACAAGTACTTAATATTTGGAATCTCATTACATAATGCAGATTACATGTCATCTACCTGGGTAATATTCACGTGAGATATACAATTTCCAATTTTTCCAATTTTTCCAATTTTTCCCATAGACATAAATCATGAACAATTGGGAATACCAATTTTTGCCCAATGTGTTTATTTAATAAGAACAAACTTTAATACCATAATAATGTATTACCTTTCAGAATCTAGTTTGGTTCACGTATACACGATCTGATTTCCCTGCCTCTGCTTTTAAATATCCTTCTGTTGATAATTTTTCATAAGTTTTATTCCTGTTTCTGTTCAGACTGGATGCCTTTCCCATTAACAACAGCAGACAATGATGCAAGCTCTTTATTCTGGCACATTAAAGCATGATTAGATATTTTTCTGAGTGAAAAGGTAATAAGAACACAAGAAACTGAATACATAATGTTATAATTATGTCTATAAAAGTCAGATCAACAGTTTGACAAGATGATCTATAGATCTATGTACACAGAAACCCTAACCGGATTGACCAGATTTACATTTTATCTCGTGTTACACTTTTATTTCCAAAGCTATAATAAATAACACTATTATGGTTCATCATGGACTAATACGTAATGTAATAAAATAAAAGTTGAAATGTATGCAAGCCTGTTTTTCCGTCGGATTATAAAAATAAAAGGTTATTTAAATTTTGTTTCCTCATAGTTCAGAATCTATCTCACAATTCTGACAAAAAAAGCCAGAATTTGGAAATATAAATAGTATTGTGAGATGTTAACAATTCCAGTGTTTACAGAAGCTTGACAGTTGAGAAACTGACCATGTCACAACCAACAGCACGAGACTTCCGGTCTCAGAATCACCAAGGCTGTGTTCAGCCCCGACAAAACATTGCACAACGTTTTTTGTGTTCGTGTTTCTTCGTGTTCGGCCATTATTTGTGTTAGTGTTTCTTACCTAATTCAGACTAAAACACATCTATTTAGCCTCACATACTGACTTTATTTGTAGTTCTTACGGTTTTAATACCCTGCATTTTCTTTCTCATTTTTAGGGAAAGCACTTAATTACCATTATTTATTTATATACCAAATGTCAAACACTTGCAATGAAGCTAAAATATAAACAACTACATTATTATGTTGATATCCTATATTTTTACAATAAAACTTACGACAAACATGTCTTCTAACATCCTCAGTTGTTGCGTACACATTTGTACATTATTTTCCTTGAAGCCATTGTGCGAGTTCACTTTAATACCGCATGCTTTATAAACATGTTGATTGGACTGCAGTTCTGATACACCCACCAAACGAGAAAACACATATCAAACCCCGTTGCACAACGGTGCACGCCGTTTCCAGGAAACATGACGTTCAACCCGAAAACCGCAGCAAAACGTTGCGCAATGCGCACCGTTTTAAACCTGAACATGCCCCGGAGGTCTTTCTGTTTTCTGTGAAGTATTCATGTAACGTTATGTAAACGTGCCATTTATCGTGACCTCGACACAAACATTTGATGAGAAAGACTCTTGAAGAGTCACGTTAACGTCACTTGGGATTAATTGTTGTTAACTGACAGACGAAGTTTTACAACGGAGCACGAACTCTTTTTGGCACGAGTAAATGACACCACTGGCCAGGGGGAACAAGCTGTTAATGTTTATAGGGAAATCCACCACTAACCTTTCGCTAAAGATGCGCAGTTCATAGAAAGGATCTGCAGTGACAGTAAAACTGCCATTATTCGCATCGCGGAGTTCATAGATCCCGTCTTCCTTGCCGTCGCCGCCGCCATCTTCCTCGCTGACGTCATCGGCAGGCAAGTAATGGGAGTTACCAGATCAGGGTGTACAGCCCCCTATTGTGAAATTGTTTATTTCATGTGTAATGTTCGTCTATATCATGTATAATGTTTGTTTTATACATGTAATTTTGATTTTGTTAATTAATAAAAGTTTACATCAAAAAAAAAAAAAAAAAAACAGATCAGGGTGTTTTCACCATAGACATGTCTCTTCTCTGAATTTTGTGCAAAACTTGATTATTATTCCCCTTTAAAGGTTCTTTTGTCATCAATGGGCTGATTTTAGTTTTGTTCACGCTCCCTATACTTCAAAGATACTGTGTTTTGCGAATTCCAATTTTTTTTCCCCTCAAAGTTCATTAACGTCGTTGCACAACACGTGGATTTGAGCTTTCCTGTGTGGCGTCATGATGGAGGTGGACGATACCTCGAAATTTGAAAGTGTTAAACGTATACATAATTATTCTAAAACTGCCCATGATCTGGATTCATTGGATGTGTGTCTTCCCGAGTCTCCAGCGGCAAGCCTGTTACCGAAAATGCGACGCCCGTCCTCAGACCCCTCTAATGCCGTTTTGCTGGAGGCAATAGAGAGACTGGGTAAGAAGCAGGATGACTTTCTGGAGAAACTTCTGGAGGTCGAGAAATCGGTTGCATCCAATTCCACCCTCATCTCCGAGCTCACAACACGGGTTGACGCCGTTGACAAAAAAACAGAGACTACAGCTGTTAAATCTGATAAAATGGACTCCCAGCTATCTTCGCTGGCTGCAGAAAATAAACGCTTATGGGGTAAAGTGGATGAGCTGGATGCTTACAAGAGGCGTTGGAATCTGAGGATTTCGGGTGTGCTGGAGGAAGTTGGGGAGAATGTCAAGATGGTAACAATGGACATTTTTCTTCAGGTGTCACCAGGCTTAGCAGATGTTCTGCAGTCTTCGACTGATGTTGTGCACAGGCTTGGCCCCAAACTGGGCAATGCACGCCCGCCATAGACTGTAAAAAAATATGGACGTAGTGTCCGTGACGTCACCCATAGACTCCTCAATAGCGATTTTTGAAGCCTAAAGTGTGCAGAGCGGGCTGTCGACATCTTGTCAGCCGCGCGACTCTCCCGGACAATCGAAAATGGGCAAAAAGGCGGGAGCTGATTGCTGAAGCCACGCCCATCTAGCGCGACGGCAGTGTCAGCAGCGGCAATCCACCTGTCACTCAAGTGGCCATGCCCTTAATTATGCAGAAATTTAAGGCTTAATATAATTTAAACGGATGAGTTATAAAAAAAATTCACCCCCCTCACAGTTGTCATGAAGGGCAAAATTTTCAATATAGACCAAAATCATTTTTTGAACCAGGCTGTAAACATGTTTTTTTCTGCTGTAAAGTTGGGCATTTTAACATGGGGAGTCTATGGGACTGACTCCTTCTGCAGCCAGCCTCAAGCGGCCAGTCGATGAATTGCAGTTTTAGTCACTTCCTTATTGGCTTCACGAGAGAGAGCGCGAGGTTGCCGCTCGACGCCCGCGTACGACAATTTCTCTCTCGATCTCACCGCGGTCGTGTCTGGGCTGATGCAAGACGATCAGAAGTGCTCAAACAGAAGAAGATTAGGATCTCAGAGGACCTGACGCAGAGGAAGAAGGAAGCACGGAACAAGCTGTGGCCTTTGGTGGAGAAAGCCCGAAAGGAGGGTCGCCGTGCTGGCTTCAGGGGGCCAAATGCTATCGTGGATGGAAGGAGGTTTTCTGCAGACGATGTCTGATTTTTGCCGTTTTGTCTGAACTTTTGTTAATCGAGACATTTATTGACATTAGCAAAATTCTGACAAATTTGTATGAGCATTAATATGTTAAGGTAAGCAAAGGAGGGAACATAACGGATAGCCTAAACCGTTATTAAGGGGTATGGATATGTTTCAAGTTTTGCAAGTTTTATTCTGTATTACATTTCATAACTTTGTTACGATTGTAGTTGTATAGTATTTTTATTTTATTTTTCTCTTTTTGTTACTGTTCATATGGCGGTTAAACTGTCTTGTTTTTCTCTTAATGTACGGGGGATTCGTGATTTATCTAAACGCAAGGCTTTATTTTTATTTTGTACGTCACAGAAAAGGGATGTTTATTTTTTTCAAGAAACACATTCTGGTTATGAAGATGAAACATTTTGGCGCAATCAGTGGGGAAGTAAGGTTTTATTTTGTCATGGTACTAATCACTCCGCTGGAGTTTTGATTTTATTTGACCATAATTTTAGTGGCTCGATTCTGCAGTCCTTTTCTTCTACCGAGGGTAGATGGATTATTGCTGTCATTCTTCTAGGGGATTTTTTCTTTATCTTGGTTAATGTTTATGGTTTTAATAATCATACACAAAATAACTTATTTTTTCAGGATCTGTCTTCTAAAATTCTTGATTTAAAGGGAAATATCCATCTGCTGCAGTAATAGTTGGGGGAGATTTTAATGAAGCTCCTGACCTATGTCTGGATAGATTTCCCCCAAAACGAGAGTCATGCAGATGTAAAACAATTATTAATGATTTTTGTAGTAACCTTTCTCTTTTGCATGCTTACAGGTTTATGCACGATAAAGATTGTTCATATACTTGGTTCAGTAAAGATCTTTCGAGAAAATCGCGTATAGATTACTGGCTTACATCAGACTTTATATCTTCTTTTATTAAGTCCAGTAGTATCTTTCCTGCTCCCCTCACAGATCATGCTTTTATTGATCTTATTTTGTCTGATTCTGGTACTGGTTGTCACAGAAACCCTGGATATTGGAAACTAAATTGTTCTCTACAGATTCCCTCTTATTGTTTGGGTATTAAGAGCATCATTGAAGAATTTAAAGCAAAACCTGATGTTTCAATATCTTCTAATTGGGAAATGTTTAAGTACGAGTGTAGAAAATTTTCTATTCGATTTAGTAAACAGTTAGCCAAGGCAAAATCTTTAAAGTATACCTCCATATTAAGTGAAATGAATCAAATTTTAGGCAAGCAACAGACTAGTGAAGATGATAAAGTAAAACTGCACAATCTTAAGGAAGATTTAAATAACTTTTATGTAGAAAAGGCTAAGGGTGCCTTTATTCGATCCAGAGTAAAGTGGCTAGAATTCTGAGAAAAAAATTCAGCATATTTTTTTAATTTAGAAAAGAAAAGAGGGGAATCTAAGAAAATATGTTCTCTAGATATTGAGGGCAATTTGGTCACAGATGAAGCTAGAGTTTCTAATTTTTATTCACAGCTTTATTCTTCCTCGTTTAATCCTCAGTTTGCTGATAGTTTTTTTGAGAGAGTTCAAGCATTCACACCTATTATAAGTGATGGAAATCGGTCGTCTTGTGAGATGGATTTGCCTATGGAAGAGTTGGATATGAGAATCCAGAAAGCCCCCCTCAATAAAAGCCCTGGTCCAGATGGACTCCCTTTTGAATTTTATAGGACCTTTTGGCAAGACATAAATAAGCTTGTTTTTGAAGTTTTTAAAGACTGTGTAAAGAAAGTTGAATTGACTGAATCCATGAAGCAGGGCTTGATCACTTTAATCCCAAAGCCTAACAAAGATTCCTCATATTTAGATAATTGGCGCCCAATTACTTTACTTAATTCGGATTATAAATTATTAGCTTCCCTTTATGCAAATAGACTGAAACCATGTTTAGAAGAAATTGTCTCAGTTTCCCAATCTGGCTTTATGAAAGGTAGGCATACAGCAAATAACATTCGGCTTGTTTTAGATATGTTAGATTATAATGAATTGATCAATGATGGTGCAATCATTTTATTTTTAGACTTTTATAAGGCCTTTGACACGGTCGAGCATGAGTTTATGTTTGAATCTTTGCGCAAATTTGGTTTTGGCTCTTCCATTATTAGAATAGTTCAGACTTTTTACAAAAATATTAACAGCAATGTGTCATTGGTGAATGGTGTTTCTCCCCGGTTTACAATTAGCAGGGGCATCAGACAAGGGTGTCCTTTTTCACCATTTTTATTTTTATTAGTCACAGATGTTCAAGGTATTGTTGTAGCTGAACACACTTTTTTAATTAGTCAACTGGCGGATTACACCTGTCTGTTTTTAAAAGATGAGAAACAGGTTCCTGTGATTTTGGAAGCTTTAAAAACCTTTTCTAGTGCTTCTGGTCTCACAGTTAATAGAAATAAAAGTGAAATTATACCTATTCACAGTCTTGAAAAACATCATATAGAAGGTATTGAGGTCAAAAGTTCTGTTAGATATTTAGGCATTTTAATAAGTAAATCACCCGAAGATAGAATTTTAAATAATTTTTCACAACGGACAAAAAAATTGAAGAATGTCTTCAATTGCTGGCTACAAAGAAATTTAACTATCTATGGTCGTGTCCTGATAGCTAAAGCTGAAGGCATTTCTAGGATTGTTTACCCAGCTTTGACCTTATACGTCAACCCGAAAACTTGCTCATCTATTGACTCTATACTGTTTAAATTCTTGTGGAAAAATATGTGAATGCTTTGGACTTCAGTACTCTCAATCAGGTTTTCAAGATCGGCTGGATTAAACGTTGCCTGAATGCTGATTCTAATTTGTTATGGTTTCACATACCTAAATTTATATTTTGAAAAATGTGGAGGGTTGATTTTTTTATTTTCTTGCGATTTTAAATGCAACAAACTTCCGCTCAATCTTGCTAATTTTCATAAGCAAGCCTTGGAGGCCTGCAAGCTTGCCTTTTGCCACAATTTTTCCCCTCATAGGAGTATTATATGGAACAATCAGAATGTGCTTTGTGGAAAAAAATCTATCTTTATTAAGGATTGGGTTGACAAAGGTGTTATTTTTATTTTGGATTTATTGAATAAGGATGGTAACTTTTATTCCTACAATTTATCAACCTTTTTGGAGTAAATTCATCACCTAAAGTTTATAACTGGGTTACTAATTCTATTTCACCTAAACTTTTGCATATGGTGAGGTCATTCTGTAGCTACAGAATATCCGTTTGTGAAAAGCCCCAATTGTCTATTGGAGGTTTGGAGCTTTCCAATGTCAAATGTAATAACTTTTGGATTAGAAAATGTCTTATTAGGAAGTCTAGTTGTCATCCCAAAGCTTTTTTTAAATGGAAATTGAATTATCCTTCTGTTTCTACAATTAATATATGGATTGGCATTAATAAGTTTAAAAGAGTGGAAAGAGCTTCACTTTAAAATTCTACATAATTACTATGCCTGTAACTCTCTCCTTTCTAAATTTAACTTCGACATATCTTCTCACTGCACATTCTGTAATTCTAATCTTGAAACAATACCACATCTGTTTTTTGAATGTGATTATGCAAAAGAGTTCTGGAAAAAAGTAGCCTGGCTTATATTTTCTGCTTATTACAAACTCTTTACATTTAAGGTTGTGAATGTGCTGTTTTTGATTTGGGACACCGGGTCAAAGGTGGATGGATGGATGACAGATTAAAATTGCTTACTTTATGTGGCGCGTTTCATCTTCATAAGTGTAAAGTAACTTTTTCAAAGCCCAATTTTAAGCTTTTTTGTGTTGATCTAAAATTATTTTATGACTCTCTTTGTTTATCAGCTAATAAGAAAGCTGCTAAAACTTCTTTGCTGCTTAAAGAAATTATTGTTTCATTATAAGTTACTTCCTGAATTTCTGAACTTTTATTATTTATTTGTTTATTCCCAGTGTTATTTATTTCTATTTACTTTTATTCATCTTTTGTATTTGTAATGTCTATGAATCTTTTGTGAATTTTTTTTTTTTTCTTCGTAGACTATCCCTTATCTACTGCCTTGCTTTACTCGGAGTGTATTGTATTATTTTTTATTTTATATTTTGTGTTTGATTCTGTATCCCCTCTGCAATGTTAAAAAAAAAAGTAAAAGAAATGGACACAGCGACCCCCATTGGAACTCAATTCGCTTGTTAAGTCTGACGTCACGTAGCAGTGCTTCCGTGTCCAAACCACTGGTCTATAAACTGGATTGCTCATGACGTCATTAACGTGAAGCCGCCGCGCCGCCATATTGGTAATCCCTAGTGTGGGAAAAAGTTCAGTTGAATTAATAGGAATTTGTATGATTTTAATGAGAAAACATCACCTAACAAGTCAGCGTTTATAAATATGAAGTATCTTTGTACATTATTACAATGCGAACACTAGGCATGAAAACTTTTTGATAAGTCCATGTGTCAGACACTTCACTATCTTGAGGTCAAAAGTTAGCTTATCTTGAGGCCACGAGTTAACTTATCTTGAGGCCACGAGTTAGCTTATCTTGAGGCCACGAGTTAGCTTATCTTGAGGCCACGAGTTAACTTATCTTGAGGCCACGAGTTAGCTTATCTTGAGGCCACGAGTTAGCTTATCTTGAGGCCACGAGTTAGCTTATCTTGAGGCCACGAGTTAACTTATCTTGAGGCCACGAGTTAGCTTATCTTGAGGCCACCAGTTAGCTTATCTTGAGGCCACGAGTTAGCTTATCTTGAGGCCACGAGTTAACTTATATTGAGGCCACGAGTTAGCTTATCTTGAGGCCACGAGTTAGCTTATCTTGAGGCCACGAGTTAGCTTATCTTGAGGCCGCGAGTTAGCTTATCTTGAGGCCGCGAGTTAGCTTATCTTGAGGCCACGAGTTAGCTTATCTTGAGGCCACGAGTTAGTATCTTGAGGCCACGAGTTAGCTTATCTTGAGGCCACGAGTTAACTTATCTTGAGGCCACGAGCTAGTATCTTGAGGCCACAACTTAGTATCTTGAGGCCACGAGTTAACTTATCTTGAGGCCACGAGTTAGTTATTTTAATTTTTTTTGACTAAGTGGTTCCAGAAGGGCTCCGTAGGATTCTGCTTCTCCACAAGTCTCTCATGAGCAGTCAAATCGGTCCCGCACTCCATCCATGGACTCCAGTGACTCACAGGACACAGTCATTATTGAAGAAACTTCCTCAAGTAAACGAATGAGGCTAGACGAAGAAGCTAAAAAGGTGGGTATCAATTTTTTTTTACTTTTATATTTTTGGGGAATAAAGACTGGTAAAACTTATAAATGTATTTTTAAAAATGAACATGAATTTGATATTTATTATTGATTTAAGTTGATCAATGAGAATCAATTTTGAAAACTAATTTATATGTATGTTTTTATTATAATCTTTAAGTTGGTGGAAACCATTCTTGTCCAGAAACCTGTTGAGGAGTGTATAATAACTGAGTACAACCGAACTAAGTCTTTGGGGGATGAAACAAGGAGGAAAATGGTTAACATCTTGGCAGCTCACATGACAGAAAAGAATGGGTAATCTTCATAATCATCACCTGGTGTATTAATGGTCTCTAGTTTTAAAATGTCTTGATGTTGTTTAAAGTCAGGCAAAGGACACAAATTTTATTTATTTTATTTTTTACTGCAGTACGTCACCAACAAGGCAGGTGAAAGAAAAATATGCCAGAGGAATTGTGGCTTTGTTCCCGTACCTCAGTGACCCCTTTTCCAAAAATGGCTACATTAGTGTCTGCTTTGAATTCTAATTCTGTGTTGAAATTTTTTCACACTTCGGGACAGGTGGTGTATTTTGCTGTTGAATTTATATACTTTTTATCTGTATTTTTCTCCTTCTAATGAACATTACTATGATGGCGAAAGCGGTACTGAGTACTTGGCATGGAGAATCAAAACTATACAGAGAGGCTTAGCTAAAGAACGATGTGCATCATTTGAAGGTACAGGTTGAAAATCTCCTACCTTTTTTTTTTTTTTTTATAAATATATTTTTTTGTCATCTTTCATGGGAGTTCTGTTGCTACGAAGTTGCCTTTTTAAAGGTCCCCTTCTTCGTGATCCCATGTTTTAAACTTTAGTTAGTGTGTAATGTTGTTGTTAGAGTATAAATAATATCTGTAAAATTCTAAAGCTCAAAGTTCAATGCCAAGCGAGATATTTGATTTAACAGAATTCGCCTACAAAAAACGACACGTTTGGACTACATCCCTCTAGTTCCTGTAGTAATGACGTCACTAAAACAGTTTTTGACTAACCACCGCCCACATGAATTCACAAACAGGGGGCGTGGCCCTGTTGCGCTCTGACGGAGAAGGAAGAGCTGTTTGTGTTTGTCGCCATGTTGTTGAAACGCTGGTTTTTTTTCATCTCTGAGTTCAATCATCTTTGTTTGGGCTTCCCAGGAACGCTGTACTTTGAGATTAATGGTTACAATTTATGTTTAACTCGGTTCCCGAAAATTATAATGCACATGTAAAACTCTGTGCAGCTCATTTGGCTGAGGACGGCTTGCTGAGGACAACTTTCTCAATCTCAATCAGTTTAATGCTGGATTTGCACAAAGACTATTCTTGAAAGATGGAGCAGTTCCCTCTTTGTCTGGAGAAGGCATTGTTTATGGACCACAACCGGTAAGTGTATTTTATTATTTAAGTTGATGCGTTTAACAGTTTCTGTAACTTATTACACAAAGGGCAACGCTGTTTAGCTTTGTTAACTAGATGTTAGGGCTGTGCAAAAAAACGAATGCGATTTTCATGCACATCTCGTCAGTAAAAACGCTCCTGTGATTATAAGTACATCTCCAGCACGTGCGTTCTAGCCCAATCGCGTTACCAGGAGGGCAGCCTGCTCTCAGCTGCTGTCGAATCACAGCACAGGTACCGCTGGCCCAATCAGAACTCGTTACGTATTTCTGAAGGAGAGGCTTCATAGAACAAGGAAGTCATCAGCCCGTTTCTGTGACAGTGAAAACAGCAGTATACAGATAGGTGAATTGTGTGAAAAATACTGTGTTTTTTTACACGCGAAACATGAACACATGTTATATTGCACATTGTAAACACAATCAAAGCTTCAAAAAGCGTGTAAAACGGGACCTTTAAGATTAAACTTCGTTTATCATTCTTTAAGCAGTGTTGAAGCTTTTAAAATGATATATTGATGGTCTTTCCACGATTCAAAGACATTTAAGGCTTGGTAAAGTGTGTATAATCATAAGTTTTTATCAATTTAACATTACAACAAAATTTACTGATGTCTAAATATGTTTATTCAATGCATACATGGGTTTATATAATTATTTGTCTATTACTTAGAACAAAATATTTTGGGTCATCCTTTTCTGCCTCTTCTTAGATTGAGCAAGACTTTGTTCTGATGTTTGGAGAAGGAGTGTCAGGAAAGCTACTGGAGAACTGGACCACTGCATTCAAGAAAAAAGTGATTCAGCAGTGCAAAAAGCTTCCCAGCACCAGTGATTTGGAAGAACTTCTACTATAGCAGCTGAATCTCCTACTGGTGACTCAGAGGGTGCTAATTTTGGTATGATGTGTAAGATACATTTTTCACTTGAAATATTAATTTGAAGTAGTGTTGAACAAATTTTCCAAGGAACTTGAAGGTGAACGATTTAGTCCCCATACTTTTTTTTTTTTTATGTTCTCAAAATTCCAGTTTGTTTTAGTGGTCAAATTCTTCTTACATAATGTGTGTTTAAACAGTTTGGGACAGTGAACTCGCTTCAATTATACTTCTGTTGTGAGTGAGACTGCTTAGGCAGAAGGACAAATTAGTTCTCAAACATTTGATCAGATTGCCAGTGTTGTAGAGGTAGCCACAACATCTGTATTGTTAATGTCAAATAAGAGCACTTTGGATATGTGTGCTTCGGCTGTTGCGCAACTAAAAGTTGCTGGGTTAAGTCAGTCTGCTGTAAGTGGTTTTGTTTCATCTATGGAGGAAATTGTTTTTGAGATTCACAGTCAGGCCAAGGATGCAGCTTTGCTCTGTCTGCCTCCACATGACATTGCTACTAAAAGGAAAATAGAAAATTCAATTGAACATTTGGAAAATCCATTCACTTTCTTGAATTCGGAAGCCAAACGAAAGAGACTCTTAACAGAGAAATGGGGAACTGTTGAACCAACGGAAATAGTGCTTGGCACAAGATTTGACAGCAGAAGAAACAAAACCACAGGAACATTTGATCAAGTTGTTGTAACAGATAAATTTGCTTATATTCCCATTTTAGAAACCCTAAAGGCCATTTTACAAAATCGGCATCTTACTGATTTGTTTAAACCCAGGCATGTTCCAAAGGAAGGCGTTTATTTTGACTTGAGTGATGCAGCACATTTCAAAAGTAATCCTTTATTTTACACAGACAAAGATGCCTTACAAATTCAGTTATTTTATGATGATTTTGAGACCGCTAACCCTTTTGGTTCCAAAAAAGGTATACACAAATTGGGTGCTATCTATTTTACATTAAGGCATTTTAACTCCTCATTAGATAATATTCATTTATGTGCCCTCTTTCATGCACAGAATATAAGACGTTATGGTTTTAATTCTATAATCGAGCCTTTATTAAATGATCTAAAAGTGCTTGAGATTGAGGGAGTTAAGAATCCAGTATGTGGAAGTTGTATTAGGGGTACAATTGTTCAAGTCACAGGGGATAACCTTGGCTTACACAGCTTATTAGGGTTTCTGGAGTCATTTGGGGCTCAATATTGCTGTCGTTTCTGTGTTCTTGAAAAAGATCGCTTTCAGTTTGTGTTTTCTGAAGATAACCCTGAGGTTGTACTAAGAACAACTGAGATGCATGCTCTGCACTGTAAAAGATTACAGGACGACTCTACACTACTTCATGTTTATGGCGTCAAACGGGTCTGTTTGTTAAATTCACTGAAGTATTTCAACACAGCCAACAATTTTGCTGTGGATATAATGCACGACATTCTCGAAGGTGTCGCTCAGCTAGAGGTAAAACTTGTTTTGCAGTACATTCAGCATAATTTTCTGAGTGCTGATGATCTTGCTGGTAGAATACATGCTTTTGATTATGGCTACAATCAGCAGAAGAACCGTCCTCCCGTCAGTCAAATTGTTTGGTGGAAGCAACGATTTGGGTTTAAATGCCATACAATCTTGGTGCTTGTTGCGCAACATGCCTCTGTTATTTAGTGATTTAGTGCAGAGAGATGATAAACACTGGTGTCTTTTGCTTTTACTTCTGCAGATTGTTAACATTATATTCTCACCAGTCCTAACAGAAGGCATGACCATTTATCTTAAACATTTAATAATTGAACATCACCAGTTATTCAAAAAATTATTTCCCGAAAAAAATCTTTTACCAAAGCATCACATAATGATACATTACCCACAGTGTATAAGAAAAATTGGACCAATTCTGCACATGTGGTGCATGCGTTATGAAGCTAAACACAAATTTTTTAAAACTCAATTAAAAAGCTTCTAAAACATCACCAAAACATTGGCCAACAAGCACCAGAGTTGTATGGCAATGCACTGGGAGTCTTTTAGCCAGTACAGATTGACTCTTGGTCCAGGGAAGATGGTGGAACTCGGTGAACTTAAAGGTGGCATGGAGATGGCTTCCAAGCTAGGAGTGGATATATCATAACGTGTCTATTCTGTAAAGTGGATCAAACATCATGGCACAGAGTATCGCCCTGATTTTATTATCTGTACTGAAGTAGCATGTGAGATGCCAGTGTTTTATAAGATCAAGACTATTGCTGTGAAAGATGAAAATGTACTTTTATGTGGAGCATTGATGGAAACACTCTGTTTTGATGACCATTACCATGCATTTAGTCAGACTGCATCCAGACAGAGTTCTAAAGTCAGTGAATGTTAACGAGCTGTGTTATTTCAAACCATTTGATCTCCAAATGAAGTATGGTACAACAGATTCTGCACTGCATATAGTGCCCTATTGCCATTTTATGCAGATGTGATGTTTTTTTGTGAATGTATTTAAAGCCTGACCCGTGTTTTAATAAATGTTTTAAACGGTACGTTGAAGTTGTTTTCTGTTCTGTTCTCTGGAGTTATTTGATCAGCATTTTAACCTATAGCAACACCAAATGGATTTTAAAAGTGTACTCACTGAGTGGGATTTGTTTTTCACTAAGAAAATTTAAATAAACTCTACAAAAGTCAAATAATAACACCAATTGGTGTTAATTTACCCTAAGTGTTAAATTGTGGTAACACTATCCAGAGTTAAATTAGTTTAGTGTTAAATTGTAACAACACTATTCAGTGTTGAGCAGTGTTAATTTTTAACTCCAAAAAAGAGTTAATTTTACTCTGAAAATTGAACACTGTGACGAGAGTCATTTTATCACAAATTCTGAGTGGGACCAAAATACACTCGGGTCCAGTGTTAAATTAACTCTTAAAGAGTTAATTTAACACTGCAAAATTTACTGTGTAAGAGGGTCAGTGCCCTCCTTGGTTTCCGCCCCCAAATTGTCAAAAGTCATGTAGACTCGAGGGGAGCAGAAACCAGCTGAGTGAGCAGAAATCCACTGCGCGAGCAAAACAGCACTCCGCGAGCAGGATTCCACCGTACAAGCAGAGTAAACCTATGAGAGTATGCCAGGCGCTCGCTCGCAGCTACATGTACACCTCTCGGTTGTTGAATTTGTGCGCGAGTACTTTTATCGTGCCAGCTGAAGGTTCATTTTTGCACGTGTGAAATAACATAATGTGCTCGTGAGCATGTCTTACACGCTCATAACTTTTGACTAAATAATAACGCCATAAACTGCATAGAGTACAACGGTCGGGTTCCCAAAGAATAAATTATTTAGTGATTATTAAGGGAGTTTTTAAATGTGATATTGATTTAATACAACAGTTCATTAAAGAATTTAATATAACGTGACTCATATTGTCTGACTACAACTCTATTGCCTCTATTTCGTCAGCTAAAATAGTTTCAAACAAAGTCTTAGCCGAGCCACTGCGCATCTCCGTTCAAACACAGCGGTGTTTCGTTTATACAGGTCCCTTCTCAAAAAATTAGCATATTGTGATAAGTTCATTCTTTTCCATAATATAAATGATAAAAATTTAACTTTCATATATTTTTAGATTCATTGCACACCAACTGAAATATTTCAGGTCTTTTATTGTTTTAATACTGATGATTTTGGCATACAGCTCATGAAAACCCAAAATTCCTATCTTCAAAAAAATTAGCATATCATTAAAAGGTTCTCTAAATGAGCTATTAACTAGTCATCTGAATCAACTAATTACCTCTAAACACCTGCAAAAAGATTCCTGAGGCTTTTAAAAACTCCCAGCCTGGTTCATTACTCAAACTGCAATCATGGGTAAGACTGCCGACCTGACTGCTGTCTAGAAGGCCATCATTGACACCCTCAAGCGAGAGGGTAAGACACAGAAAGAAATTTCTGAACTAATAGGCTGTTCCCAGAGTGCTGTATCAAGGCACCTCAGTGGGAAGTCTGTGGGAAGGAAGAAGTGTGGCAAAAAATGCTGCACAACGAGAAGAGGTAACCGGACCCTGAGGAAGATTGTGGAGAAGGACTGATTCCAGACCTTGGGGAACCTGCGGAAGCAGTGGACTGAGTCTGGAGTAGAAACATCCAGAGCCACCGTGCACAGGTGTGTGCAGGAAATGGGCTACAGAGAAGCAGCACTGGACTGTTGCTCAGTGGTCCAAGTACTTTTTCGGATGAAAGCAAATTTTGCATGTCATTCGGAAATCAAGGTGCCAGAGTCTGGGAGGAAGACTGGGGAGAAGGAAATGCCAAAATGCCTGAAGTCCAGTGTCAAGTACCCACAGTCAGTGATGGTCTGGGGTGCCATGTCAGCTGCTGGTGTTGATCCACTGTGTTTTATCAAGGGCAGGGTCAATGCAGCTAGTTATCAGGAGATTTTGGAGCACTTCATGCTTCCATCTGCTGAAAAGCTTTATGGAGATGAAGATTTCGTTTTTCAGCACGACCTGGCACCTGCTCACAGTGCAAAAACCACTGGTAAATGGTTTACTGACCATGGTATTACTGTGCTCAATTGGCCTTCCAACTCTCCTGACCTGAACCCCATAGAGAATCTGTGGGATATTGTGAAGAGAAAGTTGAGAGACGCAAGACCCAGCACTGTGGATGAGCTTAAGGCCGCTATAGAAGCATCCTGGGCCTCCATAACACCTCAGCAGTGCCAGGCTGATTGTCTCCATGCCACGCCGCATTGAAGCAGTCATTTCTGCAAAAGGATTCCCGACCAAGTATTGAGTGCATAACTGAACATAATTATTTGAAGGTTGACTTTTTTGTATTAAAAAGACTTTTCTTTTATCGGATGAAATATGCTAATTTTTTTTTATAGGAATTTTGGGTTTTCATGAGCTGTATGCCAAAATCATCAGTATTAAAACAATAAAAGACCTGAAATATTTCAGTTGGTGTGCAATGTATCTAAAATATATGAAAGTTTAATTTTTATCATTACATTATGGAAAATAATGAACTTTTATCACAATATGCAAATTTTTTAGAAGGACCTATATATATATATATATATATATACACATATACAGGTGCCGGTCATATAATTAGAATATCATCAAGTTGATTTGTTTCACCAATTCCATTCAAAAAGTGAAACTTGTATATTATATGCATTCATTCAACACAGACTGATATATTTCAAATGTTTATTTATTTTAATTTTGATGATTATAACTGACAACTAAGGAAAATCCCAGTATCTCAGAAAATTAGAATTTTACTTAAGACTAATACAAAGAAAGGATTTTTTGAAATCTTGGTCAACTAAAAAGTATGAACATGAAAAGTATGAGCATGTGCAGCACTCAATACTTTGTTGAGGCTCCTTTTGTCTGAATGACTGCAGCAATGCAGCGTGGCATGGAGTCGATCAGTCTGTGGCACTGCTCAGGTGTTATGAGAGCCCAGGTTGCTCTGATTGTGGCTTCAGCTCTTCTGCATTCTGGGGTCTGACATATCGCATCTTCCTCTTCACAAACCCCATAGATTTTCTATAGATAAGTTAAGATCAGGCGAGTTTGCTGGTCAATTAAGAACAGGAATACTATTGTCCTTAAACCACTGTGTGCAGGTGCCAAGTCCTGTTGGAAAATTAAATCTGCATTCTCCATAAAGTTGGTCAGCAGCAGGAAGCATGAAGTGCTCTAAAACTTCCTGGTATACAGCTGTGTTGACCTTGGACCTCAGAAACACAGTGGACCAACACCAGCAGATGACATGACACCCCAAACCATCACTGACTGTGAAACTTTACACTGGACTCAAAGCAACGTGGATTGTGTGCTCTCCTCTCTTCCTCCAGACTCTGGGACCCTGATATCAAACGAAATGCTAAATTTACTTAATCAGAGATCATAACTTTG